>NW_026609857.1:0-23360 GCF_029499605.1 Hyla sarda | reverse complement strand
CAGCACACTCCATATGCGTTTTAGAACACAGCAAAGTGTTCTATACCCCTATAGAGGCTGTATGTAGACTAGAAATAGCCTTTTTAATATAGATTAGCTGCAAAAAAAATTGAAACAAAAAAAACTTTTTCGGAAAATTCGGCGAATCGGCCAAATCGAATTTTTGAAAAGTTCGCTCATCTCTAATTATCATCATCATCGTCAATCATCATCGCTCTATGATGCATTCAGCAAGATGAGGAGTTCAGTTTTAATTTGGACACAAACTGAATTTTAAAGGTGCGGTAAAATTTTTAGTTTGACAGAAGAGAATTTTCCTGTGGGCTGTAGGTACCATATTAGAGAGCAAACTCTGAGTGCTGGACGCTGATTTAACGTGTAGTCCTTAGCAATCCGTATTGGCCCCGATGACACAGCCCATCCCCTTGAAATAGGGAGAAAACTATTGGGCTATATTGGGATGTTGGATATTCCGAAAAGTGAGTGATGGGGAGCAGCCATTCAAATTAACTTCTTGGTGCTAGGACATCCCTTTTAAATGGGTACTCTGCCCCTAGACAAGTGATGTCACACCATGCCCCCTCAATGCATAGACTTTTATTGAGGGGCATGGCTTTCCATCACGAGGGGCGTGACTTCACGAGAGGTCACAGGGTCGCAGCATCAGGGCCGCTGGGAACCCCGTGGTCTCTCATGATGGCACACCACCCCCTCCCATAGACTTACATTCATGGGCGTAGCGTGACGTCACAAGGGTCATGGCTGTGAGGTCATGACCCTTGCTGTCTGCTCCAAGCGTTCGGAACAAAATGTTCCAAATGCTGGGGCAGCGGAATACCCCTTTAACGAAATGATGCTCTGTTCACTACCTTACATATACTGATACAGTAATTTTTTTCCCTTAAGGTGTAAGTACCATATTTTTCGCCATATAAGACACACTTTTTCTTCTCCGGGGGGGGAGATGGTGCGTCTTATAGGGCAAATACACATTGAAATCCTGTCATATAGCGCCGGTCCCTGCGGCCATCAACGGCCGGGACATGCGGCTAATACAGGACATCACTGATCGCGGTGATGCCCTGTATTAACCCTTCAGACACGGCGATCAAAGCTGACCGCCGCGTCTGAAGCGAAAGTGACACTAACACGGCTGCTCAGTCGGGCTGTTCGGGACCGCCGCGGTGAAATCGCGGTGTCCCGAACAGCTTACAGGACACCGGGAGGGACCTTACCTGCCTCCTCGGTGTCCGATTGGCGAATGACTGCTCCGTGTCAGGATCCCCTGCATGGCCGGCGCTCTCCTTCGTCGTCATCATGTGATGGCGGCGACGGAGAGAGAGGATACCGGGCAGCAGAGACGTTCCGGAACGACGGGGACACCCCGGGGACGCAGCAACAGCGATGGAGGGTGACATCCAGGGCAGCGGTGATGGTTCCGGAGCGGCAGGGACACGTGAGTATTACCTCCTATACCAGTGGTCTTCAACCTGCGGACCTCCAGATGTTGCAAAACTACAACTCCTGGCATGCCCGGACAGCCAACGGCTGTCCGGGCATGCTGGGAGTTGTAGTTTTGCAACATTTGGAGGTCCGCAGGTTGAAGATCACTGTCCTATACTTTACATTGTATTTGGTTCAGAATCTTTTTTTTTTCTAGATTTTCCTCCTTTTAAAATTGGGTGCGTCTTATATGCCAGAGCGTCTTATATGGCGAAAATACGGTAATTGTGAAGGGTTTCTACAGTGAACCATGTACTACTCTAATTATATTGTAAGTCATCCCCCAAAGAAAATCTTCTCGATACTGTATCCAATTAATATAGCAACGTTGTGGCCGTCAAGGTAAAACACTATTCCTAGTCAGGTGAGCTAACAGTAATTGCTATCAGGACTATGTAGTCCAACTGGTTTCCCATAACACTCTAGTTGGATCTCTTTTCCTGTGGATCACTGAACCTTACCTAAGCGGAGGCATTATTTCCTTAGCTCGAGCAATTTCAATTAAGGTTAATTTGAATCTTCAATGTCAGCCAAAGTCTTGGCGATATCAAAGCTATTCACGTGGAAGAAGATTTATTATCCTGGGCAGTTTTTGTTATTAATAATCTCCATGAAATCCCTAATCAAACATAATTAAAAAGGTTTTTTTTTTTTTTTCTCTCCCTGACGAAATTAGTAAACTTCTGATAACCCCTTCACATCTGGGCTTCTGCTCATAACATTGGCTTAACCCGATAACGACCATGGACGTCTATGCTCCTCCAATGGCCGTTACCGGGGTATGACGCGGACTCCTGACTCAAGCCCGCGTCATACCGGCCGGCCCCCAGCTGATTATTGTAGCTTGGGGCCGGCGTTAATAGCCGACATGCGGCGATTGCCGCGGCCGGCTATTAACCCTTTAGATCACCGCTGTCAAAGTTGACAGCTTCGTCTAAAGGTGCCTGTATCCCGTCCCTGGTGGTCCAGTGGGGTGGATCGCCCCCCCCCCCCGCAGCGCGATCGCGGGGGAGGGGGCGATCCACTACTGAGGTAGCCTCTCCTGCTGCGGCGGTTTCGGTGCTCTGAATGATACAGCCTGGCAGGGCCAGGCTTTATCAATTGAGCGCAGAGCACACAGATCATTGGAGTTTTATGAAACCACAATGATCTGTATGAGGAATCTAATGATTCCTCCTAAAAGTCCCCTAAGGAGACTAAAAGTGTAAAAAAAAAGTTTAAAAAAAGTTTAAAAACACACACATTAACCCCTTCCTTATTAAAAGTTTAAATCACCCCCCTTTTCCCAAATTCCATATAAAAAATATGTAACCATAATAAAAATCCACAAATGTGGTATTTCCGCGTGCGTAAATGTCCGAACTATAAAAATATATAATTAATTAAACCGCACGGTCAATGGCGTACAGGCAAAAAAATTCCAAATTCCAAAATAGCGTATATTTGGTCACTTTTCATACCATAAAAAAAGGAATAAAAAGCGATCAAGAAGTCCGATCAAAATAAAAATGGTACCGATTAAAACTTAAGATCACGGCACAAAAAAATTAGCCCTCAAACCACACTGTACGTGGAAAAATAAAAAAGTATAGGGGTCAGAAGAGGACAATTTTAAATGTATAAATTTTGTGCATGTAGTTATGATTTTTTGCAGAAGTACGACGAAATCAAACCTATATAAATAGGGTATCATTTTAATCGTATGGACCTACAGAATAAAGATAAGGTGTCATTTATACCGAAAAATGTACAGCATAGAAACAGAAGCCCACAAAATTTACAAAATTGTGTTTTTCTTCAATTTTGTAGCACAATGATTTTTTTTTCCGTTTCGCCGTAAATGTTCGTGTAAAATGACTGATGTCATTACAAAGTAGAATTGGTGGCACAAAAAATAAGCCCTCATATGGATTTTTAGGTGCAAAATTGAAAGGGTTATGATTTTTAAAAAGTAAGTTGGAAAAAACGAAAGTGTAAAAACAGAAAAATGTTTGGTCCTTAAGGGGTTAAAGTAATGGAATGGCATCAGAAAAATAATTGTTGTAATGCTAAATTTGGAAAAATTTAGCTATTTTTTTATTGTAAAAGTTGTAATTAATTGGACAAGTTGCAGTTGTAGCCTCGGGGCTTGTGAACATGAAGCCGGTACGTCAGTGCGCATAGCAAATAGAGATACTCTGCATGGAGCCAGACTCTGTATTGAATATGTGTGAATGGAGATATTCTCCCCTAAAACAATGCCTCCTGATACCTCCAGATATAGGGAGTCCAATGGAGCATGCCTTGACTTATTTAGTTTATTACTATTTATTTCTTTTTATTTTGTGTTAACCTTACTGTGCCACCTTGAAGTTACCCTGGATGCTGGTGGTACAAAGGCAGTACACACAGCAGAAGAATACACGATGATCCGGCACCAGATGAAAATTGTGCAGCTTTATTTTCTCCGTATCAAAATAGATAAACATCACACAGTAAAACCGACTCCCTCCATAGTCATACGCGTTTCAAGCGCATGCGCGCTCTTCCTCTGAGGAAGAGCGCGCATGCGCTTGAAACGCGTATGACTATCGAGGGAGTCGGTTTTACTGTGTGATGTTTGTCTATTTTGATAGGGAGAAAAAATAAAGCTGCACAATTTTCCTCTGGTGCCGGATCATCGTGTATTCTTCTGCATTGGATATCAGCATTTTACCGAGTGCGGACCCGTGCACAGAAATCGGTAGAGGTGAGCTGTACTGAATATTTACTGTGTCTGAGTACACACAGCAGCCCAGCCATCTCCTTTCATCTGATCTGGTACTGACCTTAGATGGTCTGATCCTTAGTTACTTATCTTTCTGCCGAGATGTGCTCTCCAAGTTGGAACCACTTTCCCTAAATTTATTTATATATTTATTAATGTATTTTATTTATTTAATTTTGATGTCACCAGGTCCTGATTTATGCTTTGTTCAGCTACTTTTTTGATTTATGTATTTATTTTATTCAATTAATTACTTAATTAATGATTATTAAATAATTTATTTATGTATACATTTTTTTTTTTTTTTTTTTTTTGCTGTCACCATGTCCTGAGTCGTGCTTTGTTCAGCTTCTTGTTTGGTTTGCTTTACCAGTCAATGACTACTCTGCAAATGCAACCACAATAGTGAAATCTAGATCCCTGTACAAGGATGAAAGAGAAAAAAAACTAGGAGCCCTTAAGATTTTTCATGACTTCCCATCACCAAGGAGCTATGTAGAGACATAAGACCTACATCCTCTATCACACTTAGAAAAGCACACACCGACTGTAGATAAGGAGGAAAGCACACACCAACTGTAGGTAGGGAGGAAAACACACACCAAATGTAGATAGGGAGGAAGGCATACACACCAACTGTAGATAAAGAGATAAGCACACACCAACTGTAGATAGGGCGGAAGGCACACACCAACTGTAGATAGGGTGGAAAGAACACACCAACTGTAGATAGGGAGGAAAGCACACACCAACTGTAGATAGGGAGGAAAGCACACACCAACTGTAGATAGGGAGGAAGGCACACACCAACTGTAGAGAGGGAGGAAAGCAAATACAGGCAGTTTTCAGGAGAATCATGTGGACTGTGTATAATGAAAGCAGAGCACCCACAGCAAACTCTAGATTCCTGAACACACATACCTCACATTGACAATGTATTACTGGCATGGGGCATGGATGCTCCACTATGGGAACAATACAATGTACAGAGGTACAGCACTCAACAGTGTTGATATCTTGCTAGCATGTGTCTTCAGTACATGAGACGATTCAGCGGGGAGGCTATTCCTGGATGCATTGGGCACTCAGAGGCAACAACTGTTTTGTACATCACCATATATTTTTTCCGGCCTCGTATTAGTCATGTGGCCATGTGGTGACATGCGAAACAGCTGTCACCTCTGAGCGCCAGGTGCATCCTGGAACAGCCTCCCCGCTAATGCTCATATGTACTAAAGATGCATGTAAGCAAGAAACTAACACTGGTGAGTGCTGTACCTCTGTACATTGTATTGTCTTCAGGATTGCATTTATACTCTTTGTATGGCACAAAGCAACACCTTGTTCGGACTGTAGTTAGTTCACTACTTCCTCACCACAGACCGTATGATCCTCTATACTGGAAGTTGCCTCGTACAGCATTGCCATCCATGCCTTTCCTCAGATGCTCTCCACCATGAGAACAATCTCAACATAGAAACAGACTAAAATAATTGCATGTCAGGGAATCTGGAAGCAAATGATGAAATAGAGATTTCAGAATCAACCATAGTGCAACAATTTAACTCATTGTTTAAAGTAATGTGGTATCCCGCTACCATATGGTATACCGTACCTTGTAAGGTGGTCCCCAAAGTCAGAGTTACTTCATTGCAGTAGGGTCTTCCTGGTGGGATAACCGCTAGTTGCCTCTTCCTTCTTCAATTTTATGATGTTTACATGTATATGTAATTGCATATTTAATTGTATATATATATATATATATATATATATATATATATATATATAGATATATATATATATATATATATATATATAGTGTCGCAGGACCTTAGGTCACATGACTAGTGTTAATTCTATTAAGGTATGTTGAAGGACCTTCCTAGGTCACATGGTTAGACCATAACTCTTTGGAAAGTGAATGACAGATGGTATGGACCAATGAGCTCAAGGCCAGCCCCTGCCCATATAAGGGAGCTGCCAGCCAATCCTTGCTCTCTTGTGATCCTCTCTTGTTCCTGTACTGCAAAGCAGTAACAGCTCTCTTGCTCCTGAGCTGCAAAGCAAGCAGCATTATCTCTTGGGTTCTGGACTAGTGTTGCTCGCGAATATTCGCAATGATAATTTTATTCGCGAATATACCGCTATATATATTCGTAATTACGAATATTAGTTTTTTTTTTTTTTCACAGTACACATCACAGTGATCATCCCTCTCTGCTTCCAGCTTGTGTGGTGTAAAGAAGGCTCTAATACTACTGTGTGAGACTGGTGTGCGAATTTTCGCATATGCGAAAATGTGCATATGATAATTTTTGTATATGCTAATTTTCGCATATGGTAATTTTCGCATACGCGGATTTTCGCATACGCGGATTTTCTCATATGCGAAAATAAAACGGGAATATTACGAATATGCGAATATATGACGAATATTTGTCCATATATTCGCAAATATTTGCGAATTTGAATATGGCCTATGCCGCTCAACACTATTCTGGACTAGTGGAGACAGAGAAGAGATCCGTGCAACTTCCAAAGACAAGCTTATGCCTGAAGCCTGCCAGCTTTAGCCTGAATCCAATTGTGAGTTACAATACCAATTCCCACTAAAGCTAGCGTGACTGCTGGACCTAAACTCAATCCCCTAAATCCAGCAGAACAGCGCATATAAATCTCCTGAGCTTAAAACTCTCACGGTCCAAACCAACTGTCAGGATCCTCATAGACCCTTGTTATACAAAGACTGTTCCTGTTTAATGTTGCATAAAACCTGCAGTAAAAGTTCCGACAGTTTTCTGAAAACCTACAGTTGTGGACATTCATTTATTATGCCTCCCTATCGTTCTTGGGACGGGTGGCGATAGGACAAGCATATACAGAGAAGCCCTCACCCTGGTGTCACAAGTGATAAAGGTTAAACAAGCACCCTTTAGTTACCGCACAGCTATGCCCCATATACCCTACAACCCCAGGCTACCACAGTAACCTGTTAAAACATAATGCTTTGCTTGTGAATGGTGTGAATAGCCTTCAAGAAGGCTTTTACACAGCAAGTCCCATCAGGCATCTTTGGCATAATCCTTATTGTAAAAAAACAAAACAAACACTAGGTAGGTCAAAAATGCACAAAACAATATTTGGTACTTCTCATTGGGGGCACTGTCAGATTTAAAAACATTGTTGTACTTCTTGGAAAAACATTAAGCTTTCTATTAATCTCCATAACATTTTTATTTCCTTTTTACAGAAATCATGATTTATATATTAAAAAAAAAAAAAAAGACCACTAGAAGTCCCCATACCATCCAGAACTTAATTTTGTCCCACAGCAGCATCATCTTTGTCCCTTCTGAAACACAGGCTTGGACAAAGTCCAGGAACTGAGGGCAAGACTAGCACTTCTCTGTGCTCACTCCTGTCCTGCAGACTGCAGCATGAAAACGGAGAAGAGGGAGTTACAGAGCAGCCTGCAGTGATTGGATGAAGAGACCCAGAACAGAACAGCAGACTCAGGGAGGAAGTGTATGCATGGTGAGTAAGGGTGGGCTCAGTGCTTGCCTCAGACACGCCCCTTCCAGACCAGTGGAGGTCAGAATGAATGAGCAGCAGAACAGAGGGATTTGTGAGCCAAATACAGTAGCTAGAAACAAAAAAAATAATATGTAAAGCATCTGCATGACCTAGTGAGTAACATATAGGAGCATAGTTTTTTTTCTGTGATAGGACAGGGGTACACTTTTAATTGCAAAATATGTTTCATGTAATTTAATGCATTCATCAAGAAGAAAGGGAATACAGTGTGCTTTTTTTTATATTTTTTATTTGCGACAAAGTGAACTTTGTCTTTCTTTTACAATTCCTCCATATTATCTTCATTTTTTTAAAGCATGGAATTAGTAATTCAATCCTTAAGACATGAGAGCCTAATTAGTTTATGGAGTTTTGTCTCCACTTTTCTAATTTAACAGAATATTTTCACAGCCATTTATATTAAAACAACGGCTAATATTAGCAATCAGGAAGCCTCCTCGCACATCCTTTCTTGATGAATCGCGCAGACCGAGACTTGGCGTTCATTTGCATGCCGCTTACCGACGACACATGATACTTTCCAATCTGTGAAAATAAAAAAATATTCCGTGTGACTGAAACTGAAAAGGTTTTTTTTTTTTTTTTTTGTCTAGTTAGGATCAAGACTCAAAAATTGGAGAAACTTTTCAGAGTTAGTCCTGCTTTCCGCACTGCTTGGCTAGCCAAGTCTCGCACCAGCAATCAGATCAAGGTCCATCTGGTTCTACAGATACAAAGGAAGCAGCTTTATTCTATACGAGTGGTTTTCAACCTGCGGACCTCCAGATGTTTCAAAACTGTAGTTTTGCAACATCTGGAGGTCCGCAGATTGAAGACCACTGTTCTATACTAATGAAAAACAGTCATGAGGCTGTGTTCACATGTTGCAGTTGTTCCACAGTTTCAATGCAATTTAGGCAAAATTGCTGAAAAATGACTGTAAAATTGCGCCATTTTTGCTGGAGTAGCTGGAGCAGCATCTGACACAGAATTCCGGGGTCTGCACGGAAATCACTGTGGGGTTCCCAGCAGTGGGACTCCTGCTATCAGACATCTTATCCCCTATCCTTTGGATATGGGCCCACCAATGTGGTCAATGGGCCCACCAATGGGGTCAATGGGCCCACCACAGTTGCTCTTCAGTATACGTTGGAATATCTATTTTCTAGTATATAGATATAATGGTGAAATATGAAGACAATGCTAAAAACACAAGCCCAGTGTGAAACAGCTGTTACCATTCCCCGGCATCTGCCCTACATTATGTGCACGCTGTGTTTCTACATAAAATAAAATAAATAAAATAAAAAATAAAAAATAAATGAAGTAAAAAAATTGATAAATAAAAAAAAAGTTGCACAAAACACAAGACTGTGTTCAATAACCAACTTCCTCTACCTCTTAAAACTCCCCCCCCTGCCATGTAAACCTTATATATGTAAAAAACACTCCGACAACTTATAACTTTGGTGGACGTGGGGGTCGGCCACAGCTTTTATTTAGTCATAACACTGTTAACATGGTAACCAAACCGTCCAACCTCCGTGAGGTCGCCAAACCAGGGGGAGCCCCACAGCCAGCCGCCGGCCTCAGCCGCCGGGCCTAAGAGCCTTCCCCCTCCACTTCTCCATGTATTTCTCTCCTTTACCGCCAGCTGTGACTTAACTAATTCAAACAAAAGACAAACATTCCATCCAGATGAAACCAACATAAGGTAAGACTTTTCCACCAGTTCCTTTATATACTGAAATCATTTATTTTTTTTTTTTAGTTATATAATTTTTATTATATATATATATATATATATATATATATATATATATATATATATTTTTTTTTTTATAAAAGGGGAAATACAAAACTCAAAATGGCAAAAAACCCCGTACAAAAATAAAATAGGGAGGGAGGGTGGGAACCTTTCTCTGCTGGACACAGGTACAAAGGGGAGGGGGGGGGGGGGCTGAGGGGAGGAAGGACCTTCCTTATGCCTTGGTGATAATGCCCAACCCCTTTTATCCCATGTGACCCTACTCCCCACTCTAACTGGCTAACCAGCCCTGGGAGCAACCAAAATAGGGAGGGGGGGGACCTATTTTAACCCTACCCTGCCTGAACCTCTGCCCACAGTCAGTGTCCCTTAACCCTAGTGGGCCCGGCACCACCCAGACTGTGTTCAATAACCAACTTCCTCTACCTCTTAAAACTCCCCCCCTGCCATGTAAACCTTATATATGTAAAAAACACTCCGACAACTTATAACTTTGGTGGACGTGGGGGTCGGCCACAGCTTTTATTTAGTCATAACACTGTTAACATGGTAACCAAACCGTCCAACCTCCGTGAGGTCGCCAAACCAGGGGGAGCCCCACAGCCAGCCGCCGGCCTCAGCCGCCGGGCCTAAGAGCCTTCCCCCTCCGCTTCTCCATGTATTTCTCTCCTTTACCACCACAGGAGGAGCTCAGCCTCCTTAAACTGAGCTCCGACCCCCACCAAGAACGTAAAGGGCCTGCTCTATGCCGTCCTGCAAACCCGACAGGAATATATCCAGGCCTATATCATTAAGGTGCACCCCATCCTGGCCCATAAGCCTACGATTATCACCTTCCAGCTGCCTATGTCTTACCACTACACCAGAACGGGCCCGTACAAAGCGAGCCATACGGGAGTTAATAGTTCTACGCGCTCTCTCCACCACCGTAGCCTCTCTAGAACCCTGCCACGTAACCCGGTGAACAATTTCAGACCACACAATGAGAACCTCAGAAAACAGGGATACTATCCTCTCAAGATCCACTCTCATAAGGACAATTAACTCGGGAACCCGTAGGGACAGGATGTCATTACCCCCAGCATGAATAACCAAAATGACAGGTGACCTTGACATACCAGCTATCTGAATGGATTCCATAAGAATCCGAGACCAGGGGAGCCCCCCGATCCCACGCCAATGAACTTCGACCTGGAATCCCAAAGACCTACCACCTGGTCGGCAGACAGGCCGTTGAGCAGCCCGGTGAATATACGAATGCCCCACAATGTGAACCACGGGAGAACGAGAACCGTGACCAGACCATGTAGACGGAGCCACGAAGGAGGCAATCAAGGGCAACAAACTCAGGATACCAGGGTCCACAGGAGCGGCGGGCAGGGCAGGCCCTCCTGGGCCGCCCCCGGAAACAGGTTGCGAAATTCCTGAAAACGGAAACGGGATAACAGATCAGCATGCACATTGTCAATTCCAGGAACATGTCGAGACCTAAACCAAATGTTGTATTCTAAACAACGTAGAACTAAATGCCGCAACAGGGACAACACAGGAAGGGAGGAGGAAGAAAGACCGTTAATACAGTGAACCACACTAATGTTATCTGTCCAGAAACACACTTTGCTGTCTCTGAGCCTAGGACCCCAAAGCTCCACAGCAACCACAATAGGGAATAGCTCTAAGAGGGTGAGATTCCTACATAAACCCTCCTCCACCCAGTGTCGAGGCCAGGACGCCGCACTCCATTCCGTACCAAGGATGGCCCCGTATCCAACTGAACCAGCGGCATCAGTGAACAGGGACAGCTCCATATTGCTAACTTCGGGGGACTGAAGACAGGTCCGACTGTTGTAGCGGCGCAAAAACTCGCGCCACACCAACAAATCTGCCTTAATGGAAAACGTTAAACAGATGTGGTGGTCGGGTCTCCTGGCCCCTCGTGTAGCCAGAGAGAGCCGACGAGAAAAAACTCTCCCCATGGGCATGATCCTACATGCAAAAACTAACAAACCCAAGAGAGATTGGAGCTGCCGAAGGGTAACCCTAGAAACCGAACAGAAACCTTCCAACAACTCCAATAACTTATTCAATTTATCAGCAGGCAAACGAAAAATCATCCTCATCAAATCGATTTCAATTCCCAGAAAAGAAAGCGTGGTGACCGGACCCTCCGTTTTTTCGGCAGAGAGCGGGACACCAAAACCACTCATCAGGGAACAGCAAAAATTGACAGCAAGGGGACCCACCCGGACCAACAAACAGAAAATCATCCAAATAGTGAATGATTGATGGACAGCCCGTTTCATATCACACCACCCATTCCAAGAACGTACTGAACATCTCGAAATAGTGGCACAAAATGGAACAACCCATCGGCAAACAAGTGTCATAATAGTACCAACCGTCCACACAGCAACCTAGAAGGTGATAACAATCCGGATGTACTGGCAACAGCCGAAAAGTGGATTCAATGTCCGACTTAGCCTTAAGCGCTCCCCGACCTGCTTTCCTTACCAAGAACACCGCCCTATCAAAAGACACATAGGAAACAGACGCCTCCTCTTTGGAAATCCCGTCGTTAGCTGATGAGCCCTTGGGATAAGACAAATGGTGAATCAATCGAAATTTACCGCTTTCCTTCTTGGGCACAACACCCAAAGGGGAAACACGTAAATTTTCGAAAGGGGGAGAGGCATAAGGCCCCTGGATCCTACCCAGATTTACCTCCTTACTGACCTTGTCACGGAGAGCCTGCGGATAAAGCCTGGCAGACTGCAAATTGTTTGACAACTGAGGTGAAACAGAAGGAATAAAAGGAATGAAAAAACCAAACAAAAAACCAATGCGTAACTGCCCAGCTTCTGACCGGTTGGGGTAAAGCCCTAGGCAGGGCAACATCGCGCCCACGCTCACTGGCGTCTTTCCCGTCAGCGGGCACTGCGCCCTTGGATGCTGGCTTTGCAGGCCGGGGGCAACGGACTGCAGCATGCGCTCCCCCACAAAAGGAGCACTCATGCTTAACTTTTCACAGTCCGTAAAACTTGCAATGGCCCTCGTTGAAAAGCCAGCATGATCCCGGTTGCCTAGCGGCCACTGCCCCTTGTTGACTGGACTGCGGGACAGTGGCCCCCCCTGAAAAGGGTGAAGGCTTCTGCGCCATCATTAACCTAAGCCAGACATCCATAGCCTTACATCCCCACCCCACGCTAGGCTGTAACGCCAAACGCCAAGAAACTCCTCATCATACTTCCACCACACCTGACCTCCGTGAGACTTAAAAGCATTATAAACGGAATCCATGTATATGAAGAGTTCCGAACAGCGCTTGGGGTGCTTTTCGTCCATGATACAACCCAGGACAGAAAAGGCCTGCAGCCAATTGCCGATAGACTTGGCAACCTTGGGCCTACGCTCAAAACCCCTCTCAGTGGGCGGTTTACGCTCCCTATCTATAGTATGCTGATCAACCGACACTAAAGTTCAAATATCAATATATTGATTATCCCATATTTTCTGCTTGGTCTCCTCGCTGACATGCGATCCGAGGGGGCTGATCCCACAAAAGAATGACTTCTTGTGAACCCTAGCCCTAGGCAGAGATGAGTCCCTCGTGGCCGGGGGATTAACCACACCCTCCGGCGAACCAGGCTACAGCTGCGCCAATAATGCCTTAAGGGCCGGAACCAGAACCCATGGACCACCCGCTAAACCCCAAGCCCCAGCAAGATTTGACTCACCAGTCAACGAAGCTGTAGGAGGAGGCATCACACCAGTGGTTGACGGCAGCACAGGAACCGGAGGAGTCATCGTGGGCCCGGCCGCAGCAGCTGCTGCGCCGGAAGAGGGGGCCGCTCCAGACCGACTGTCTGCGCGGGAAGGCCTTCTGGAGGACCGGGACGATCTTCTACGAACCCCAGAGCGACTCTCCCGGCCCCGAGGGCTCCTGGAGCAGCTGCCGGAGGAAGAGGGGGACCTCCAGCGGGAGGATCTGGAACGCCTGGAACGGTAGTGGCGCCTTGATGACCCGTGCCGACAGCTCCTGCCATCGCCGGAAACAACGGTCCTGCTGCGGCAATATCTACTAGAACTAAAGGAGGAGGAACGGGAACGGGAATGGCCGCCCCTTCTACTGGAGCGAGTGCGCCGGCGACTACCGCCGCGGGACCGGGGCACTGAGGGCACCCCTACAGGGGCAGAGGGAGGAACACTGACCCCCACCTCACTATCCTGTACTATGGGATCAGGGGTCATTAGAGAGGGGGGGGGGAAGACTGACTAACAGGCGGAACACCTTCCAGTGGAGAGAGGGCAGCAGCAGCAGGCTCAGAATCCCCTGCAGCAGAAGATCCAGAGGCACCCACGTTATTCCCCATGACAGACGGAGCAGCAGTGGGGGGAGGGGAGAGCCTGACTAGCAGAGGGCAACAGGGGAGCAAAATGTCCCCGTACACGAGGAGGGCAGGAAGAAGGGGGCGGAGCCACACCGCTCCGGCGCGCGCGAATGCCGGAACCCCCCCTCCCCCCACCCCTGCTAACCTCACTGCTTACATGGCGTCCCAGCCGCTGGGAACCCCGGGGAGGACTGGGGCTAAGGCGAGCAGGAGGACGAGTGATCCGGCAGGCTGCGGCACCGCCACAGAACCCGGCGAGGGGTGCAGGAGCGGAGCTCCCAGCTCGGCAGCAATGTGAGCCAGGAAGCCCCCATTGGCCCACGCCCGCTCCCGGAGCAGTTGCAAGAGCTCCTCAGACATAACAGCAGCCAGAGCACAAACCTTTCTCTGCTGGACACAGGTACAAAAGGGGGGGGGGGCCTGAGGGGAGGAAGGACCTTCCTTATGCCTTGGTGATAATGCCCAACCCCTTTTATCCCATGTGACCCTACTCCCCACTCTAATTGGATAACATGGGAGCAACCAAATAGGGAGGGGCGGGACCTATTTTAACCCTACTCTGCCTGAACCTCTGCCCACAGTCAGTGTCCCCTAGCCCTAGTCGGCCCGGCGCCACCCAGTCTTTAGGAGAAGGTCACTCATTTTTTATGCTTGGATTTAGGGCAAGAAAAAAAGAGAGAAGTGAATCCTAGTGAAGTATAGTCTAATAAAGAATGGCTCCAGTAGACAGATATCCCCGCATGCATGGGGTTAAAAAATCTTTGATAATTAATTTTAACTAGGTAGTTATCAATTGGATTTGATTTGCATAATTTATTAGGTAACGCAAACATCTTTATGACCTTTAATCCCTTAGGGACTCAGCCCATTTTCACCTTGAAGGGGTACTCCCCTAGAAATCTTTTTCTATTAAATCAACTGGTGCCATTAAGTTAAACAGATTTGTAAATGACTTCTATATAAAAATCTTAATCCTTCCAGTACTGATCAGCTTCTATTTGCTCCACAGAAAGTTCTTTTCTTTTTGAATTTCCTTTTCAGCATGACCACAGTTTGCTATGGGGATTTGCTCCTACTCTGGACAGTTCCTAAAATGAACAGAGATGTTAGCAGAGAGCACTGTGGTCGTGACAGAAAGGAACTTCAAAAATTAAAGAACTTCCTGTGGAGCAAATAAAAGCTAATAAGTACTAGAAGGATTAAGATTTTTTATATGTTTAACTTTATGGCACCAGTTGATTTAAAAAAAAAATGTTTTCCAGGGGAGTACCCCTTTAAGGAGCCCTTTTTTGCAATTCTGACCACTGTCACTTTATGCATTAATAACTCTGGAATGCTTTTATCTTTTATTCTGATTAAGAGACTTTTTTCATGACATATTCTACTTTAATATAGTGGTACATTTTCGTCATTACTTGCATCCTTTCTTGGTGAAAATTTCATAAAAAATTTGAAAATTTAGCATTTGTAATTTAGCATTTGTAACCCAATTTCTCTGGAGTAAGGAAATACCTCATATGTGTATGTGAAGTGTTCGGCGCAGTAGAGGGCTCAGAAGGGAAGGAGCAACAATGGGATTTTGGAGAGTGAGTTTTGCTGAAATGGTTTTTGGGGGGCATGTCACATTTAGGAAGCCCCTATGGTGCCAGAACAGCAAACAAAAAATACATGGCATACTATTTTGGAAACTACACCACTCAAGGAACGTGACAAGGGGTACAGTGAGCCTTAACACCCCAGTTGGATGTGTAGATGGAATTTTTTTTCCGCTTTTTCCCCCCAAATTTAAAATTTTTACAAGAGGTAATAGGAGAAAATGCCCCCCAAAATTTGTAACACCATTTCTTTTGAGTATGGAAATACCCCAAATGTGGATGTAAAGTGCTCTACGGGCAAACTACAATGCTCAGAAGAGAAGGAGCACCATTAGAGAGAGAATTTGTTTAATGGAAGTCGAAGGCCATGTGCGTTTACAAAGCCCCCCACATGTGACCCCATTTTGAATCTACACCCCTCACAGAATTTAATAAGGGGTGCACTTAACATTAACATATGGGGTATGTTCTTACTCAGGGGAGCTTTTTTTTTCCTATTTTCCCTTTAGGGTAACCAACATTTTAGTAGTGTTGCTCGCGAATATTCGCAATTCGAATATTATTCGCGAATATCGCATATTCGCGAATTCGCGAATTTCGCGAATATAGCGCTATATATTCGTAATTACGAATATTCGTTTATTTTTTTTTTCTTCTTCACAGTACACATCACAGTGATCACCCCTCTCTGCTTCCAGCTTGTGTGGTGTAAAGAAGGCTGTAATACTACTGTGTGAGACTGACGTGCGAAAATTCGCATGTGCGAAAATTCGCATATGCTAATTTTCGTATATGCGAATTTTCACATATGCTAATTTTCACATACGTGTATTTTCGCATACACGAAAATAAAACGAGAATATAACGAATATGCGAATATTCGCGAATATATGACGAATATTCGTCCATATATTCGCGAATATTCGCGAATTCGAATATGGCCTATGCCGCTCAACACTACATTTTAGTGATTTTTTTTTTTTTTTTTTTCATTTTCACATCCAACTTTAACGAAAATTTGTCAAAAACCTGTGGGGTGTTAAGGCTCACTATACCTCTTGTTGTGTACGTGAGGGGTATAGTTTCCAAAAGGGGGTCACACGCGGGTATTTATTTTTTTGTGTTAAAGTCAGAACCACTGTAAAATCAGCAAATTTACATAGAGTGCTCTCACTCCTGAGCCTTGTTGTGCACCGGCAAATAATTTTACGCCCACATAATGGGTATTTTCGTACAAATTTTGGGGGTCTTTTTTTTCCTTTTACCTCTTGTGAAAATGAAAAGTATGGGGCAACACCAGCATGTTAGTGTAAAAAATAAAATAAAAATTACACTAACATGCATGTCTAGACCCTAACTTTACCTTTTCATAAGGGGTAAAAGGAGAAAAAGACCTAGTGTGGGGGTATGTGTGCATGTAGTGTATTACTTTTTATTTTTATTTTGTGTAGTGTTGTGTTTTTAGGGTACATTTACACAGGCGGGGGTTTACAGTGAATTTCCCGCTAGGAGTTTGAGCTGCAGCAGAAAATTTGCTGCATCTCAAAGTTGCAGCGAGAAACTCACTGAAAACCTACCCATGTGAATGTACCCTTTACATAGTACAACTCCCAGCATTTACGGTCTATCAGTGCATGCTGGGAGTTGTAGTTTGCAACAGCTGGAGGGACACTAGTTGTTGGACTCTGATTTAGATATCAAACTCAGTGTTTTGCAACCAGTGTGCCTTCAGCTGTTGCAAAAGCTACAACTCTCAGCATGCACGGACAGCCAAAGGGCATGCTGGGATTTGTAGTTATGCAACAGCTGGAGGCATACTACTAAAACTCCCAGCATGCCCTTTGGCTGCCCGTGCATGATGGGGGTTGTAGTTATGCAACAGCTGGAGGCCAACAAATGTGCCTCCAGCTGTTGCATAACTAGAACCCCCAGCATGCACAAACTACCAAAGGGCATGCTGGAAGTTGTAGTTGTGCCTTCTGCTCTTGCAGAACAACAACTCCCAGCATGCCCTTTTGTGCATGCTTGGAGTTGTTGCTAAGCAATAGCAGGAGGCTAGCCGTACCTCCTGCTGCTGCACTCTGAGAATCCGCCTTCCGCCGACTCCGCTCCTTTTAATACAAGTAATTTACAAATATGTTTAACTTTCTGGCACCAGTTGATTTGAAAAAAAAAAAATTATGAAAAAATTCCGCTGGAGTACCCCTTTAAAAGCTAAGCAGATGGATATCTATCTTTATGGGAATATATTCAGTATAACTTTTAACTTATTGACTAAAATCCCTGCTATTTCTATTTTTAGGAGTCCAGTGGGCAGTGTCACTCAAAGTTAGGTCCACCCACTGGACTTCTAAGCATAGAGAGATCAAAGATTTCAATTGATAGATAACAAGTTATACTGAATATTTGCCCACAAAGATATAAATCCACCAAATCAGCTCCCCCTGCTCTATAACATGACATAGGTAAATCAGACGACATGTGACAGGTTTCCGTTCAACCACAATTTTCTCTCCCAAGTTGAATTTCTGAACTGTGTTCTGCTGCATGATGACATCACTCATATGCCAAAGCAAAGAGGAGGATGTTCGGCCTCTTGTGGCTGTCTGCATAATGCGGGGCCACAAGAGTTATTGACAGGGTGAGGAGCCAGTGGCTCTTTGGCACTATAGGCATGTCATTAAGACACAAATGCCCGATGTGCCTGATAGAGACAAATGGACTTCAAAGGTGTGGTGGGTCTTTTGCGGCGCTTACTCAGAACAGGCACATTAGGTGAGTATAAAAGGTTTATTAAAATGCAACGCGTTTCCCCGCACATGCGCAGCTTCATCAGGCATGGTAATCACAGGAAGGGGGGTACTTATATACAGAGAAAAAGTTAACTCTTTAACAACTTTTGTATCAGGATTTAAAGATTATAAAGTTACAGAAAATACAAGTTACACATCATGACAACTTTCAGCATAGCTTGCAAACTCACTGTGGGAGGTTTCTGTATTTTCTTGTATTTTTTGCAAGCTATGCTGAAAGTTGTTATGATGTGTAACTTGTATTTTATAATTTATAATCTTTAATTCCTGATACAAAAGTTGTTAAAGAGTTAACTTTTTCTCTGTATATAAGTTCCCACACTCCCTGTGATTACCATGCCTGATGAAGCCACGCATGTGCGGTGAAACGCGTTGCATTTTAACCCCTTAAGGACCAAGGACGTACCGGAACGTCCTTGGTCTTGCTCCCGTGATATAACGCGGGGTTACACGTTAACCCTGCATCATATCACGGCGGGCCCAGCGTCATAGTGAAGCCGGGACCCGCCGCTCAGAGCTGAGGCGCGCGGCTAAAAGCGAAAGTAAAAGCTGCCGGTTAACTCAGTGGGCTGTTCGGGATAGCCGTGGCGAAATCGCGGCATCCCGAACAGCTTACAGGACAGCGGGAGGGCCCCTACCTGCCTCCTCGCTGTCCGATCGCCGAATGACTGCTCAGTGCCTGAGATCCAGGCATGAGCAGTCAAGCGGCAGAATCATCGATCACTGGTTTCCTATGAGAAACCAGTGATCAATGATGATCAGTGTGTGCAGTGTTATAGGTCCCTATGGGATAACAATGATCAGTGTGTACAGTGTTATAGGTCCCTATGGGATAACAAAGATCAGTGTGTGCAGTGTTATAGGTCCCTATGGGACCTATAACACTGCAAAATAAAAAGTGGAAAAAAAAAGTGAATGAATATCATTTAACCCCTCCCCTATTAAAAGTTTGAATCACCCCCCTTTTCCCATAAAAAAAACCACAGTGTAAATAAAAATAAAAATAAACAGATATGGTATCACCGCGTGCGGAAATGTCCGAGTTATAAAAATATATCGTTAATAAAACCGCTCGGTCAATGGCGTGCGCGCGAAAAAATTCCAAAGTCCAAAATAGTGCATTTTTGGTCACTTTTTATATAATTTAAAAATTAATAAAAAGGGATCAATAAGACCTATCAATGCAAAAATGGTACCGTTAAAAACTTCAGATCACGGCGCAAAAAATGAGCCCTCATACCGCCCCATACACGTAAAAATAAAAAAGTTATAGGGGTCAGAAGATGACAATTTTAAACGTATTAGTTTTCCTGCACGTAGTTATGATTTTTTCCAGAAGTAGGACAAAATCAAACCTATATAAGTAGGGTATCATTTTAATTGTATGGACCTACAGAATAAAGATGAGGTGTCATTTTTACCGAAAAATGTACTACGTAGAAACGGAAGCCCCCAAAAGTTACAAAACTGCGGGTTTTTTTTTCAATTTTGTTTCACAGTGATTTTTTTCCATTTCACCGTAGTTTTTGGGCAAAATGACTGACGTCATTACAAATTAGAATTGGTGGCGCAAAAATAAGCAATCATATGGATTTTTAGGTGCAAAATTGAAAGAGTTATGATTTTTTAAAGGCAAGGAGCAAAAAGTGAAAATGCAAAAACGGAACCCCCCCCGGTCCTTAAGGGGTTAATAAACCTTTTATACTCACCTGATGTGCCTGTTCCGAGTCAGCGCCGCAAAAGACCCACCGCACCTTTGAAGTCCATTTGTCTCTATCTACTTGGTTGGGAGGCTGCAGACCGGGCTCTAACAATCCTTACACGCTGTCCATTGTTGTGTGTGAGTTCACACAACCACCTGGGGTAAGAGGCTTTAAAAAGAATCCTTCTACCAATTCCTACCCAGTCGGTTTTACGGTATGGAGTGCTCTCTTTTATATTTTTAGTTTCGATGTGCCTGATGGCCAGTACGGCCCTGGAATAGGGGAGTCTATCATGTAGCCTACACATCGCTATGGAGAGGCAGCAGTAAGTTTATAGCATACATCCCATTTCAGTGAGTTTTTTCTTTGCCGCCATGTCAAGTAATGATTTTCATTTTGTATCTGATCTGCAGGATATTGTGGGGAAAATGTACGGTAGCTCCTGAGGGGACATTTATTTCACAAGGGACACTGCTTGATGCCACCAACAACTACAAAGCCTTCCATCGTCATTGAGATGTCGTGACATTTCTGCAGAAGGTGGAAGATACAGCTTGTTAGTCTAATGTAAATTCAATGTTTAATTAAGTCTCCCAGTTATAAAGCAATGGAGATCAATACTCCGAGGCTTCAAGGCATTTCCTAGCCCGGTCTTTGAATTTTGTTGGCTTTTAATGTAGATGCAAGTGTCATGAGATACCTCGCACCTTCACCGCTGTCTCCTCCGGTTTTCGAGAAGTTTTACTTTTCTTTCTTTGAAGAAAGGTTTGAAGTCAAAGTAATAAAAGCCGTAAATAGTTTACAGTGTTAGTTGTTTAATTGCTTCACAATGACCCAGAAGCCTGAAATGTCCTATTGGTAAACATGATGCAAACATATGGGATAACAGAGAGGAACTCTTTCTTTCTATAAGGCTCTTCTCTACCACTTTACATTAAATGTATAGCCTATAATATTAATATGTATCTGGTACTTGTGATGTTTTACTTGTAGCAGAGCTGTAGGTGTGTACAGTTTCTTTTACATACAGCTGAGGCACACCTGTATCTATCTCATTTCCTTCCTTCCTTCCTCCCTCCCTTCTTATATCTATCTATCTAATATCAATTTACCTATCCTTTCCTTCCATCTCATATCTATCTATCTATCTATCTATCTATCTATCTATCACCAATGGAAGAAAAGACAGTACTCTTTGACAATGATTCTTGGAGGGTCTTTAAAGGGGTTATCCAACATAAGGTGACTTCAATAATTACCTATCAGCCATTATGGACATGCTTACCAAGGATCGCTGCTTGTGTTGGTAGTAAATGGCCGCGTCCTGTGTTCCCCATCATGCTGCTGGCTTGTTTGTTTGAACTGGCATTTTCTGTTTCTGTGCCATCCCTCCAACTACAATCCCCAGGATCCCTTTTTTTCTAGGTGGGAGATGACTCCTCTCCCTCTCACACACCAACCACCCCACCCATTGCAGCACAACTAGGCTCTCTTCCATGTATACTGTGCTTGAAACTACAATGATTTCCCTCCCACCCAAGGGTCGCTTCACCCATTGAAGCACAGACACGCCCCCTTTGAACACCTGACTAGTGATGTAATGTCTCAGGCTTTACTCCAACATGAGAAAACACTCCTTTCGTATGCCTCTTAAAATGAACATCCAGGGCAAAGATCATATAAGAATTGCGTGTCCACCATCAAACATAGGTACTGTATTATGAATTGCTGGGTAGTGACCCTCATTCTGTTGGGAAAGTCTGTACTTTTTTATTGGGCGCCAATTGTTCTACAATGTTCAAGTTATTGTGACACCTAGATATCAGAAACTGTCAACCTTTGCAACTATCAGACTTATGTTTACGTCTTTATTGAAATGGGAAAATAATGAGATAGATAGATAGACAGATATGAGATAGATAGATATGAGATAGATAGACAGATATGAGATAGATAGATATGAGAAAGATAGATATGAGATAGATAGATAGAAGATTAGATAGGAGATAGATAGATAAATATATTATATATGAGATAGATACATAGATAGAAAGATAGAAAGATATGAGATAGATAGATATGCAATATAATATCATATGACAACTGCTATGATGTGGGACAATAAATTCACCATATTTTTTCAGCATTTTTTTAAGTGCTGCACTATTGTTTTTCTACATGGTTAGACTTTGGTTGGGTTTGGAGTGCTGGCATCTAATACTAAGGTACTGCTGCAAATATTTTTTAGATAAATAGATGGATAGATAGATAGATAGATAGATAGATAGATAGATAGATAGGTATAGCTAGCTAGCTAGCTAGATAGATAGATAGATAGATAGATAGATAGATAGATAGATAGATATGAGATAGATAGATAGATAGATAGATAGATAGATAGATAGATATGAGATAGATAGGTAGATAGATAGATAATAGATCTGCTGAGGTGTCTGGCATCAGACTTGGGCTCAGAAGAAGTATGGATTCTGAGGCCCTTCACACATTTAGGTACAATATTTATTATAATTTTTTATTATATATAAATTTGAACGTTTGTACTTTTCATTCTCGTACTTTTTGTTCTTTCTATCTCTCTATATAGTAGAAGAATACACTTTGCTGAGCATTTTCAGAGTAGAATTTCTCCGGGGTAAAGCAGAATCCCCCCTCATCTGTGTATAATAATGCCCTTTCCTTATTACTTGTACTAGTGGTGTCTCTTGGGTATTTTAGGATTATCCCAGGGACCGGCTAATTGAAACGTGCAGCTGTTGTGACCGCCGATCAGGTGACGCGCCTGTCAGCATGGAAGATATTTGCATGAAATGAAGGAATAATTGGCCCTTATTAAAGAGAACAGATAGGATTATAAATATATCTCAAATTCTTATTTTCATGCTGATTTTTTTTCTTTCAATCCAGATATTTTAACCAGTAATTTAACTTATTATCAGAGTAAAAAATTAATTATATAGATCATAGGGATAAATACAGGAACTTTTCTTCATATCAACCCTCCAAAAGATTTGGTCTATTTATTTGTGTTGATTTGTTGACATGAAGATACGTGCACGTAGACATAGACAAAAGTGACACATAAATATCTTGAACTTGTACATTAACCCCTTAAAGGGGTACTACACCCCTAGGCATCTTATCCCCTATCCAAAGGATAGGGGATAAGATGTCAGATCGCCTCGGTCCCGCTGCTGGGGACCCCCGGGATCCCCGCTGCGGCACCCCGCTATCATTACAGCACAGAGCGAGT
>NW_026609856.1:17500-20000 GCF_029499605.1 Hyla sarda | reverse complement strand
TATATACTGTACTGTATACTCCTCTCCTGATATATACACTGTACTGTACACTCATCTCCTGATATATATACACTATACTGTACTCTCCTCTCCTGATAGATATATATATATATATATATATATACACTGTACTGTACACTCCTCTCCTGATATATACACTGTACTGTACACTCCTCTCCTGATAGATATATATATATACTGTACTGTACTCTCCTCTCCTGATAGATAGATATATATATATACTGTACTGTACACTCCTCTCCTGATATATATATATATATATATATATATATATACTGTACTGTACACTCCTTTCCTGATATATAAATATATATATACTGTACACTCCTCTCCTGATATATATATATGTATATATATATATATATATATATATATATATATATATATACTGTACTGTACACTCCTCTCCTGAATATATTTATATACACTGTACTGTACACTCCTCTCCTGATATATATACTGTACTGTACACTCCTCTCCTGATATATATATATATATATATATATACACTGTACTGTACACTCCTCTCTTGATATATATATATACTGTACTGTATACTCCTCTCCCGATATATATATATATATATATATATATATATATATATATATACACTGTACTGTAAACTCCTCTCCTGATATATACACTGTACTGTACATTCCTCCCCTGATATATATATATATATATATATATATATATATACTGTACTGTACACTCCTCTCCTGATATATACACTATACTGTACACTCCTCTCCTGATATATATATATATATATATATATATATATATATATACTGTACACTCCTCTCCTGATATATATATATATATATATATATATATACCGTACTGTTCACTCCTATCCTGATATATATATATATACTGTACTGTACACTCCTCTCCTGATAGATATATATATATACTGTACTGTACACTTCTATCCTGATATATATACACTGTACTGTACACTCCACTCCTGATAGATAGATATATACTGTACTGTACACTCCTTTCCTGATATATATATATATACTGTACTGTACACTCCTCTCCTGATATATACACTGTACTGCACACTTCTCTCCTGATATCTATATACACTGTACTGTACACTCCTCTCCTGATATATATACATACACTGTACACTCCTCTCCTGATATATATATATATATATATTGTACTGTACACTCCTCTCCTGATATATACACTGTACTGTACACTCCTCTCCTGATATATATATATATATATATATATATATATATGTATATATACTGTACTGTAAACTCCTCTCCTGATATATACACTGTACTGTACACTCCTCTCCTGATATATATATATATATATATACACTGTACTGTACAATCCTCTCCTGATATATATATATATATACTGTACTGTACACTCCTCTCCTGATATATACACTGTACTGTACACTCCTCTCCTGATATATATATATACTGTACTGTACACTCCTCTCCTTATATATATATCTATATATACACACTGTATTGTACACTCCTCTCCTGATATATATATATATATATATATATATATATATACTGTACTGTACACTCCTCTCCTGATATATACTGTACTGTACACCCCTCTCCTGATATATACACTGTACTGTACACTCCTTTCCTGATATATATATATATATATATGTATATATATATATATATATACATATATATATATATATATATATACTGTATTGTACACTCCTCTCCTGATATATATATATATATATATATATATATATATATATATATATATATACTGTACTGTACACTCCTCTCCTTATATATATATATATATATATATATATATATATATACTGTACACTCTTCTCCTGATATATATATCTATATACACACTATTCACTTCTCGCCTGATATATATATACTGTACTGTATACTCCTCTCCTGATATATACACTGTACTGTACACTCCTCTCCTCATATATATATATATATAAATTGTACTGTACACTCCTCTCCTGATATATACACTGTACTGTACACTCCTCTCCTGATATATAGATATATATATATATATATATATATATATATATATATATATATATACTGTACTGTACACTCCTCTCCTGATAGATAGATATATACTGTACTGTACACTCCTATCCTATATATATATATACTGTACACTCCTACTGTACACTCCTATCCTATATATATATACTGTACACTCCTATCCTGATATATATATATATATATATACTGTACTGTACACTCCTCTCCTGATATATACACTGTACTGCACACTCCTCTCCTTATATATATATATACACTGTACTGTACACTCCTCTCCTGATATATACACTGTACTGTACACTCCTCTCCGGATAGATATATACAATGTACTGTACACTCCTCTCCTGATATATATAAATACTGTACTGTACATTCCTCTCCTGATATATATACTGTACTGTATACTCCTCTCCTGATATATACATATATAT
>NW_026609856.1:5000-10000 GCF_029499605.1 Hyla sarda | reverse complement strand
TCCTCTCCTGATATATAAATATATATATATATATATATATATATATATATGTATATACTGTACACTCCTCTCCTGATAGATAGATATATATATATATATATATATATACACTGTACTGTACACTCCTCTCCTGATATATACACTGTACTGTACACTCCTCTCCTGATATATATATATATATATATATATATACCGTACTGTACACTCCTCTACTGATATATACACTGTACTGTACACTCCTCTCCTGATATATATATACTGTACTGTACACTCCTCTCCTGATATATATATATATACTGTACTGTATACTCCTGATATATACACTGTACTGTACACTCCTCTCCTGATATATATATATATATATACTGTACTGTACACTCCTCTCCTGATATATACACTGTACTGTACACTCCTCTCCTGATATATATATATATATATATATATATATATACTGTACTGTACTGTACACTCCTCTCCTGATATATATGTACTGTACTGTATACTCCTCTCCTGATATATACACTGTACTGTACACTCCTCTCCTGATATATATACACTGTACTGTACTCTCCTCTCCTGATAGATATATATATTATATATACACTGTACTGTACACTCCTCTCCTGATATATACACTGTACTGTACACTCCTCTCCTGATATATATATACTGTACTGTACACTCCTCTCCTGATATATACACTGTACTGTACACTCCTCTCCTGATATATATATATATATATATATATATATATATATATATATATACTGTACTGTACACTCCTCTCCTGATATATACACTGTACTGTACACTCCTCTCCTGATATATATACACTGTACTGTACTCTCCTCTCCTGATAGATATATATATATATATATATATATATATATAAATATATATATATATATATATACACTGTACTGTACACTCCTCTCCTGATATATACACTGTACTGTACACTCCTCTCCTGATATATATATACTGTACTGTACACTCCTCTCCTGATATATATATATATATATATATATATATATATATCTATATATACACACTGTACTGTACACTCCTCTCCTGATATATACACTGTACTGTACACTCCTCTCCTGATATATACACTGTACTGTACACTCCTCTCCTGATAGATATATATATATATATATATATATATACACTGTACTGTACACTCCTCTCCTGATATATACACTGTACTGTACACTCCTCTCCTGATATATATATACTGTACTGTACACTCCTCTCCTGATATATACACTGTACTGTACACTCCTCTCCTGATATATATATATATATATATATATATATATATATATATACTGTACTGTACACTCCTCTCCTGATATATACACTGTACTGTACACTCCTCTCCTGATATATATACACTGTACTTTACTCTCCTCTCCTGATAGATATATATATATATATATATATATATATATATATACACTGTACTGTACACTCCTCTCCTGATATATACACTGTACTGTACACTCCTCTCCTGATATATATATACTGTACTGTACACTCCTCTCCTGATATATATATATATATATATATATATATATATATATATATATATATATACACACTGTACTGTACACTCCTCTCCTGATATATACACTGTACTGTACACTCCTCTCCTGATAGATATATATATATATATATATATAGATATATATATATATATATATATATATATATATATATATATATATATATATACCGTACTGTACACTCCTCTCCTGATATATACACTGTACTGTACACTCCTCTCCTGATATATATATATATATATATATATATATATATATATATATACTGTACTGTACACTCCTCTCCTGATATATACACTGTACTGTACACTCCTCTCCTGATATATATATATATATATATATATATATATATATATATACTGTACTGTACACTCCTCTCCTGATATATATGTTACTGTACTGTATACTCCTCTCCTGATATATACACTGTACTGTACACTCCTCTCCTGATATATATATATATATATATATATATACACTGTACTGTACACTCCTCTCCTGATATATATACATACACTGTACACTCCTCTACTGATATATATACACTGTACTGTACACTCCTCTCCTGATATATATATATATATATATTGTACTGTACACTCCTCTCCTGATATATACACTGTACTGTACACTCCTCTCCTGATATATATATATATATATATATATACTGTACTGTACACTCCTCTCCTGATATATACACTGTACTGTACACTCCTCTCCTGATATATATATATATATATATATATATATATATATATACTGTGCTGTACACTCCTCTCCTGATATATATATACTGTACTGTACACTCCTCTCCTGATATATAAATATATATATACTGTACACTCCTCTCCTGATATATATATATATATATATATATATATATATATACACTGTACTGTACACTCCTCTCCTGATATATATACTGTACTGTACACTCCTCTCCTGATATATATATATATATATATATATATATATATATATACTGTACTGTATACTCCTCTCCTGATATATATATACTGTACTGTACACTCCTCTCCTGATATATATATATCTATAAATACACACTGTACTGTACACTCCTCTCCTGATATATACACTGTACTGTACACTCCTCTCCTGATATATATATATATATATATATATATATATATATATATATATATATATACCGTACTGTACACTACTCTCCTGATATATACACTGTACTGTACACTCCTCTCCTGATATATATATATATATATATATATATATATATATACATATATATATATTCTGTACTGTACACTCCTCTCCTGATATATATATATATATATATATATATACTGTACTGTATACTCCTCTCCTGATATATACACTGTACTGTACACTCCTTTCCTGATATATATATACTGTACTGTACACTCCTCTCCTCCTGATATATATATATATATATATATATATATATATATATACTGTACTGTACACTCCTCTCCTGATATATACACTGTACTGTACACTCCTCTCCTGATATATATATACACTGTACACTCCTCTCCTGATAGATATATATATATATATATATATATACTGTACTGTATACTCCTCTCCTGATATATATATATATATACACTGTACTGTACACTCCTCTCCTGATATATACACTGTACTGTACACTCCTCTCCTGATATATATATATATATATATATATATATATATATATACCGTACTGTACACTCCTCTACTGATATATACACTGTACTGTACACTCCTCTCCTGATATATATATACTGTACTGTACACTCCTCTCCTGATATATATATATACTGTACTGTATACTCCTGATATATACACTGTACTGTACACTCCTCTCCTGATATATATATATATACTGTACTGTACACTCCTCTCCTGATATATACACTGTACTGTACACTCCTCTCCTGATATATATATATATATATATATATATATATATACTGTACTGTACACTCCTCTCCTGATATATATGTACTGTACTGTATACTCCTCTCCTGATATATACACTGTACTGTACACTCCTCTCCTGATATATATACACTGTACTGTACTCTCCTCTCCTGATAGATATATATATATATACACTGTACTGTACACTCCTCTCCTGATATATACACTGTACTGTACACTCCTCTCCTGATATATATATACTGTACTGTACACTCCTCTCCTGATATATACACTGTACTGTACACTCCTCTCCTGATATATATATATATATATATATATATATATATATATACTGTACTGTACACTCCTCTCCTGATATATACACTGCACTGTACACTCCTCTCCTGATATATATACACTGTACTGTACTCTCCTCTCCTGATAGATAGATATATATATATCTATATATACACACTGTACTGTACACTCCTCTCCTGATATATACACTGTACTGTACACTCCTCTCCTGATATATATATACTGTACTGTACACTCCTCTCCTGATATATATATATATATATATATCTATATATACACACTGTACTGTACACTCCTCTCCTGATATATACACTGTACTGTACACTCCTCTCCTGATATATACACTGTACTGTACACTCCTCTCCTGATATATATATACTGTACTGTACACTCCTCTCCTGATATATACACTGTACTGTACACTCCTCTCCTGATATATATATATATATATATATATATATATATATATATACTGTACTGTACACTCCTCTCCTGATATATATATATATATATACACTGTACTGTACACTCCTCTCCTGATATATACACTGTACTGTACACTCCTCTCCTGATATATATACACTGTACTGTACTCTCCTCTCCTGATATATATATATATATATATATACACTGTACTGTACACTCCTCTCCTGATATATACACTGTACTGTACACTCCTCTCCTGATATATATATACTGTACTGTACACTCCTCTCCTGATATATATATATATATATATATATATATATACACACTGTACTGTACACTCCTCTCCTGATATATACACTGTACTGTACACTCCTCTCCTGATAGATATATATATATATATAGATATATATATATATATATATATATATATATATATATATATATATATATACCGTACTGTACACTCCTCTCCTGATATATACACTGTACTGTACACTCCTCTCCTGATATATATATATATATATATATATATATATATATACTGTACTGTACACTCCTCTCCTGATATATATATATACTGTACTGTATACTCCTCTCCTGATATATACACTGTACTGTACACTCCTCTCCTGATATATATATATATATATATATATATATATATACTGTACTGTACACTCCTCTCCTGATATATACACTGTACTGTACACTCCTCTCCTGATATATATATATATATATATATATATATATATACTGTACTGTACACTCCTCTCCTGATAT
>NW_026609855.1:0-23404 GCF_029499605.1 Hyla sarda | reverse complement strand
TACAACTCCCAGCATGCCCGGACAGCCTTTCCCTGCTTGGGAAACACTGACATAGACAGTGATTTACAGCTCCCAGCAGATCTTTATTACTTTTATATGTAAGGAATTGCTTTATCTGTATTAGTTATCTATTTTTTTTTTCTTTAATTCTCACTTTTTCCTATTTTTGGATGACATTTTGGGGCTTTAGAACCATTTACCAGGTTTCCATAGAGTTCTGGTCTCAACATACAATGGTTTCAACATACAAGAGTTGTCCTGGAACCAATTAATATTGTAGCTTGAGGGACCACTGTATATAGCTGGAAGCATTATTATGTCTGTGGGGGTAAAGAGCGGCCTACAATTAAAATGGTGCCTACAACTGTTAATGAGCAACAAACCCTTATATATATATATAAGTACACACCAACCCTTAGTGGTCACCCCCCAAGGGGTAAACCCAAATCTAGAAAACAACCCCACCCCCCTCCAAAAAAAAAATAATAATAATAATAATAATAAAAATTCTAGTGCTTGGTGTAATAACATAAACTTCCACTGGGTGTCAGTAAAAAGCTATAAGCACAGTCCCTGCTGTTCAGGATGACGGGTGCTGAATATGCCTGTGCGGCCACTGAAATGCAGGATATATAAGTATTATGACAATCTCCCTGCAGCTAACAGCATGACTGCTGATTTAAAGATCCCTGGTTACCCTCCATAAAGTTTCTGGCATAGTTAAGGGCTTGAGGCTACAACTGTATATGAGTTATCCATTGTTACGGACCAGTGGATGGAGGATCACTTTGTGGTGTCCCGGTACCGCATCTTATACGGTACCTATGTATGTGTGGGTCCCCATAGCCAGAGTCCCTAGGACGTAGGGATGCCTGTGATGTAGTCTACCCCTTGTCGCCTCTATTCCAGCTCATAGACCAGTAATTTATGTAAAGGTAATGTAAATATAGTAATATATATGTAGATAAATGGTTAATTACCGGTTCCATAGCGTTGCAGGACCTGCAGGTCACATGACTAGGTAAACTCTATGGTATTAAGCTTAAGGACCTTTGGAGGCCCTGTGACGTAAGCAATCCCATTACTCTCTGTAATGGTGAGTGACGGATGTTCGGACCAATCGGATTCGCCCCGCCCCCTGCCCATATAAGGGAGCGGCGGCCATCTTCTCTCTCTCTTGTTGCTGTACTCCGGACGTGGAAAGACCTGTACAGCAACTAACGCAGTGAGTTAGGCCCGAGCCTTACGGCAAGGGCTGAGTAATTCAGAGTATAGAATGCATCAATTCCCAGACACTCTGCAGCATCACCGGACCTATTATAACCCCTAAATCCGGACGGATCTGCAAATATCTACCCCAAATTCAGAGACTTTCTAAATAGCTCAAGGTCCGCAACAACTGTCAGTCACTAAGTAATATAAGGACTGTTTGTACGAGACTGTTACTGTGCCTTGGGTGTATCGCAAGCACTTAAGTAAAGTTGTTCAAGTTCAATCTCCTTGTGGACCTTCAGTCATTTCATGCACCTATGGTTACTGGGAAGGGCGGCGATAGGCCGGAGCATTGCCTCAGCATACCAGCCCTCAGCCTGGTGTCACGAACTATAGGGTTAACATTAACCCCTCATATAACGATACCATACCACCACTACCATACACCCCTCAAGGGCTACCACAACTTTATATCAAAATACCAATTGGTCACTAATGTGACCACTAAATCCTAAATTTAACATCCACCAAAAATCTAAAACTTAACATTTAATGTCTCATAAAGATTTAAAAACAATTCCACCAATTCAGTCTGTTTGTGAGATTTTGCAAGACCACATCAGTGGCTTTATCAAGGACTAGGGGCAAAAGGCCATTTGCCCCTAGTCCTTGATAAAGCCACTGATGTGGTGAAACGTAGGACGGGCTGTCAGTGATTTTAAAATTTTCACCACACTCTAAAAATAAAGTCAAATTAGGAAGTAGACGGCAGTCACATTACCTGCTAGTTCGTAAATACGTAGCAAGCACAGTGCAAAAGAAATCTTACAAACAGAGGGAATTGGGGGAATTGTTTTTAAAGGGGTATTCCAGGCAAAAACTTTTTTTTTATATCAACTGGCTCCGGAAAGTTAAACAGATTTGTAAATTACTTCTATTAAAAAATCTTAATCCTTCCAATAGTTATTAGCTTCTGAATTTGAGTTGCTGTTTTCTGTCTAACTGCTCTCTGATGACTCACGTCCCGGGAGCTGTGCAGTTCCTATGGGGATATTCTCCCATCATGCACAGCTCCCGGGACGTGACATCCTCATTGAGCAGTTAGACAGAAAATTTCAGAAGCTAATAACTATTGGAAGGATTAAGATTTTTTAATAGAAGTAATTTACAAATCTCAAACATTTGAGAGAGCATGGAAAATAAGCGGCACTCACCACAAACAGCTAGCGACAACTTCTTTATTTCTTAGGCGTGCAGTAAAACATGCAGGTGCAGGGAGACAAGGACGCCGGGGAATCCGGCTGACTGGTCACAGCCGTATCGTGCTTCCGCACTTCGTCAGACGAAGTGCGGAAGCACGATACGGCTGTGACCAGTCAGCCGGATTCCCTGGCGTCCTTGTCTCCCTGCACCTGCATGTTTTACTGCACGCCTAAGAAATAAAGAAGTTGTCGCTAGCTGTTTGTGGTGAGTGCCGCTTATTTTCCATGCTCTCTCAAATGTTTGATCCATGACTCTGTCCTGGCTGAGCACCCCACAAGCAGCGACACACATACACACCTGTTCCATCAAGAGCAAATATCGGGCTGCATGGTTGGCTGTGCCGAACGCTGTTTCTCACTACAAGCATTAATTTACAAATCTGTTTAACTTTCCGGAGCCAGTTGATATATAAAAAATAGTTTTTGCCTGGAATACCCCTTTAAATCTTTATGAGACATTAAAAGTTAAGTTTAATATTTTTGGTGGATGGTAAATTTAGGATTTAGTGGTCACATTAGTGACCAATTGGTATTTTGATACAACTGTATATGGGGGAACAAAGGGGGCCCACATTTATATATGGGGCATAGGGGCATAAAGGGGGTCTACAACTATAACTAGGGGAACAGAGGCCTTGAGTAAGGGGCCCCGAAATGTCTGATAGCAGCCCTATGAATGGCAATCTATCCTAGATGTATTTATCACAATTTTCGAGTCACAGCCAATTTCACTCACATGCTATGATGGAGCACAATTCAGGGGGGCAATCTTCGGCCACACGACCTGTCCAAGGCCACAACTGACCCATGATGGTGCCCTGCAGCCTATGCACTCCCCCATCCTCATTCCTGTAGCCTGAGCCCACCCCCCTCCCGGATAATGACCGACAGCCTGCCCCCCTCCCCCTTTGTTGCTCTACCAATCCGTATTCACTGTAACAAGCAGCCAACTAGAGAGAGGAGCTTTGCTTGGCTTCCCATCAGCTGGCCTGGTGCCCCCCTCATACAAGGTGCCATCTAAGGCTTTGGCCCTCCAGTGCCTAGTGGGAAATACAACTCTTTTGTGGGTGATGGGTGATTTAATGGCAGCAGCAGGGATGGCGGTAGCTACAGTAGCGGCAGCAGCAGGGATGGCGGTAGCTACAGTAGCGGCAGCAGCAGGGATGACGGTAACTACAGCAACGGCAGCAGCAGGGATGGCGGTAGCTACAGTAGCGGCAGCAGGGATGGCGGTAGCTACAGTAGCGGCAGCAGCAGGGATGACGGTAACTACAGTAACGGCAGCAGCAGGGATGGCGGTAGCTACAGTAGCGGCAGCGGCAGGGATGGCGATAGCTACAGTAGCGGCAGCAGCAGGGATGGCGGTAGCTACAGTAGCGGCAGCAGCAGGGATGGCGGTAGCTACAGTAGCGGCAGCAGCAGGGATGACGGTAACTACAGTAACGGCAGCAGCAGGGATGGCGGTAGCTACAGTAGCGGCAGCAGCAGGGATGGCGGTATCTACAGTAGCGGGAGCAGCAGGGATGGCGGTAGCTACAGTAGCGGCAGCAGCAGGGATGGCGGTAGCTACAGTAGCGGCAGCAGCAGGGATGGCGGTAGCTACAGTAGCGGCAGCAGCAGGGATGGCGGTAGCTACAGTAGCGGGAGCAGCAGGGATGGCGGTAGCTACAGTAGCGGCAGCAGCAGGGATGGCGGTAGCTACAGTAGCGGCAGCAGCAGGGATGGCGGTAGCTACAGTAGCGGCAGCAGCAGGGATGGCGGTAGCTACAGTAGCGGCAGCAGCAGGGATGGCGGTAGCTACAGTAGCGGCAGCAGCAGGGATGACGGTAACTACAGTAACGGCAGCAGCAGGGATGGCGGTAGCTACAGTAGCGGCAGCAGCAGGGATGGCGGTATCTACAGTAGCGGGAGCAGCAGGGATGGCGGTAGCTACAGTAGCGGCAGCAGCAGGGATGGCGGTAGCTACAGTAGCGGCAGCAGCAGGGATGGCGGTAGCTACAGTAGCGGCAGCAGCAGGGATGGCGGTAGCTACAGTAGCGGGAGCAGCAGGGATGGCGGTAGCTACAGTAGCGGCAGCAGCAGTGCAGTACAAAACATGATGGGCAAAGAAGGAGATGGGTGTCTGTGAAAGACCAGTAACAGCAACCTGCTATCAGAACACAGATTTATGTTTTAAGAAAATGTAAATACAATTTGAGAACATTTTCCAGAAGACATGTGATCAATGAATCTCGGAGCAGCAGATCCTGTGTGGATGGAACAAAGATGTTTTCTAAATCTCCTGAAAAGACATCTTGTTGTTGACGTAAAATCTTCTACATTTGCAGAATAAACAATTAATAATAAATTGGGAGCAACAGCAAATAAACTATTTTATAGTGATGTCCGTTCCTCCGGTTGTCAGTACGTAGGATTTATTAGTGTACTTACCGTCAGCGCATCGTCCGCATTTATGATTTCCAGAAATGTTATTTTGGGAAAGCCAATTGTTCTGTCGCTTTTGTAGAGGATGGAACGTACTGTCCACTAGTACATTCCCTAGACTTTTGCTGCGCCTGAAGGATATAAGTGGTTGGGGTGGGGGGTTGTCATAGAGAACAGTATTCGGGGGGTGTCCTATAGAGCAGTGTGGTGTCCCGGTACAGGACCTTGTCCTGTCCCTGTCTTAAGTCCCCTCAGTTAGAGTCCCTCCATTCCACAGGGCTCTCCTGCAGGGCTTACCCTTTACCTGCCTCGCATAATGCATTATAAAGGTATACTGTATATTGGTCTTTATGTATAAAGTTATGTACAAAGGTGCATAAATGTATAGGACCTTCCGGGATCATGTGATACTGTCATGTGATGTACCCAGAGTTCTCTAGGTTCAGGACCTCCAGGCTTGACAACCAATGGGATTAGTCCAGCCCCATAATATATAAGGGGCTGTAGTATCTCAGTTCTCTCTCTTAGCTCTTTGCCTCTTGTTCCTGGACACTAAAGAAGCACAATCAGCATATCTCAATTCATCGTACCTAGGCCAAAGCCTAAAAGAACCAGCAGCCACTAAAAACGTTAGTTATAAAGCTCTATCTACAAATTTCTAGTGACTACTATTCAACTCAAATCCTATAATTAGTAGCACAGTGGCCTGCTTAAAGCTCAAGACTATTAGTCCCAGCCAAGCCTGTGAGGAACCTGCATCCCGGTTACCTCAGGAGAAACTGTTTTATTGTAAAGACTGTTTGCACAAGAAGTTAAGTAAAAGTTTCCAGTTATCTCATAAATCCTGCTGTGGACATTCCGTTTATTATCCTGCCATTTTTGGGGCCGGTTGTCGGCAGGGCCTTCTATACAAAACAACCGCACCCTGGCGTCACGACAAATCAAGGGTTAATACCACCAGACCCTGTAACACCATTGCCTCACCCAGTCACCACAGCAGTATATGTGAAGGGGCTGTTGGGAGAAGTATAGGAAAAAGAGGGAGCCATAAGGAGCAGTATATAGATGGTTTCCACATGTGGGAAGGAGGAAGCTATGTGTGTGGGGTAGTGGAGTCTTTTGGTCTAATCTGGGGTCTGTATCCCAAGATTCAAAGTCATCATCTATTGATGATTGGGGTAGGTGATAAGTATCTGATCAGTGCAGGTCTGACCCTTTATCCCCTGGTAAATGGAGCAGCAGTGCATCCTCAATGAGACTCTGCAGAGCGCTGAAGTTAAAGGGGTACTCCGGCCCTAATACATCTTATCCCCTATCCAAAGGAAATCTTGGCAATACCTGAAAAAAGTCCATGTGCCCTAATATTTGCACCTACACTAACTCCTATAATATATATATATATATATATATATATATATATATATATATATATATATATATATATATCTATACGGGGATAGTTCAATTTTCTTTTGGACACATGAAGAATTTTTACAATCCTGTATAATAGTTTTCTTGATCCAGAACAATATGATTTTTTAGGGGGCACTAATTTAGATAAGGCTGTGTCCAAATAAAAATTGTACACCAAGGCCTATGTGACGTAGAATAATACAATATTTTCTCAGCTTTACACAATAGATTTATAAACTGTTCCGGAAGGTAATGCTCAGCAAGCTAAATTGGTTGCCTGCTGTCGATGCTTTATATCGGCGGTCTCCAAACTGTGGCCCTCCAGATGTTGCAAAACTACAACACCCAGTATGCCCGGACAGCCAACGGCTGTCCGGGCATGCTGGGAATTGTAGTTTTGCAACATCTGGAGGGCCACAGTTTGAAGACCACTGCTTTATATAGTTGTAGTTGCAGCAGCAGAGGGGTTAATTAGCTGGTACCAAGGAGTATGTAGGTCAGACATCGGGCTTGCAGGTTATGGTTAAAAAAACAAAACACATGCACCCTACATTGTCAGTCCAGTGCATGATAAAATATTTGACTGCTTAAAGGTGCACTCCGGTGGAAAACAAACTTTTTCAAATCAATTGGTGCCAGATTTTCAAATTACTTCTATTTAAAAATCTTATCCTTCCAGTACTTATCAGCTGCTGTATGATCCATATTTTTTTTTCCAGTCTGACCAAAGTGCTCTCTGCTGACACCTCTGTCCATGTCAGGAACTGTCCACAGCAGGAGAGGTTTGCTATGGGGATTTGCTCCTTCTCTGGACAGTTCCCGATATGGAAAGAGGTGTCAGCAGAGAGCACTGTGGTCAGACTGGAAAGAACTACACAACTTTCCCTGCTGGAAGGATTAAGATTTTTAAATAGAAGTACCATATTTTTCGCCATATAAGACCCTCCGGCATATAAGACGCACCCAATTTTAAAGGAGGAAAATCTAGAAAAAAAAGATTCTGAACCAAATACTGTAGTAAAATATTTTATATTAGTATAGTTCCCCCACAATAGTTGGCAGTATAGTCCCCCCACAATAGTTGGCAGTATAGTTCCCCCACAATGGTAGGCAGCTCCTCCCCCCCTCCCCCCCCCCCCCCCCCCACAATGATTGGCAGTATAGTTTCCCCACAATAGTTGGCAGTATAGTTCCCCCACAATGGTAGGCAGCTCCTCCCCCCTCCCCCCCACAATTGTTGGCAGTATAGTTCCCCCACAATAGTTGGCAGTATAGTTCCCCCACAATGGTTGGCAGTATAGTTTCCCCACAATAGTTGGCAGTATAGTTCCCCCACAATGGTAGGCACTGGCAGCTCCCCCCCACAATAGTTGGCAGTATAGTTCCCCCACAATGGTAGGCAGCTCCCCCCCCCTCCACAATGGTTGGCAGTATAGTTCCCCCATAATGGTTGGCAGTGTAGTTCCCCCATAATGGTTGGCAGTATAGTTCCCCCACAATAGTTGGCAGTATAGTTCCCCCACAATAGTTGGCAGTATAGTTCCCCCACAATGGTTGGCAGTACAGTTCCCCCACAATAGTTGGCATTATAGTTCCCCCACAATGGTTGGCAGTACAGTTCCCCCACAATGGTTGGCAGTATAGTTCGCCTGCAATAGTAGGCAGCTCCCCCCCACAGACATACAGCTTCCAGCCATATACAGTGTACGGCTGGAGGCTGTATGTCTGTACTGCTTCCCCCACAGTGTTCCGGTCACCGCTCCTCTGGCACGGTGTAACAATATACTGCTATGGCCTATGGACCATAGCAGTAGGTGCCGGGACCCGAGGAGCGGTGACCGGAACGCTGAAGATTACACACCGCCGGTCACTCACCAGGCCCCGGTCGGCGCGCGTCTTCCTCCGGTCCTCCGGCGCCTTTATGGTTGTACACACGGGACGTCACTGAGGTCCTGTGCGTACAACCATAGAGAGGCGGAGGATAGCAGGAAGACCGGAGGAGGACGCGCATCGGCCGGGGAATGGTTAGTGACCCGCGGACATCCTTATGTCCCGAAAAGATTTTTCGGGACATAGGGATGTTCGGCATAGGAAAACCTATGATTTTATCTACCCGGGCCGGCTCCTGTGTGCCAGGCGGGGGCCGGCCAGAGCAGGTAAAAACTAATACTGTATATTAAAAACCAGGTGGCCTCCAGCTGTTGTGAAACTACAACTACCACCATGCCCAGACAGCCTTTGCCGGTCCGGGCATGCTGGTAGTTGTAGTTTCAGAACAGCTGGAGGCCCCCTGGTTTTTAGTATACAGTTATTAGTAATTCACCTGCCCGGCGCCCGGAACTGTATGTTCCAGGCGTAGGGCAATAAACATAGCCGGTGAGAGGTGAAAAATTCACCGGCGGTCATGAGGCTGCTGCGGGTGGGGAGCGGGTAGTCATCGCTGTACCGCACCGCCGCAGCCTCTGTACTTCCCGCTGACTTCCCGCTCTCGCCCGCAGCAGCCTCTGGCGTATATTCGCCGTATAAGACGCACCAACTTTTCCCCCCACGTTTTGGGGAAGAAAAAGTGCGTCTTATACGGCGAAAAATACGGTAATTTACAAATCTGTATAACTTTCAGGCACCAGTTTATCTAACAAAAATATATATATATATACAGTACAGACCAAAAGTTTGGACACATCTTCTCATTCAGAGTTTTCTTTATTTTCATGACTATGAAAATTGTAGATTCACACTGAAGGCATCAAAACTATGAATTAACACATGTGGAATTATAGAAATAACAAAAAGTGTGAAAATCTGTCATATTCTAGGCTCTAGCCACCTTTTGCTTTGATTCCTGCTTTGCACATTCATTCTCTTGATGAGCTTCAAGAGGTAGTCACCTGAAATGGTCTTCCAACAGTCTTGAAGGAGTTCCCAGAGATGCTTAGCACTTGTTGGCCCTTTTTTTTTTTTTTTTTTTTTTTTAAATTTAATACATAAAAAATCCATTACTTCTTACAGCATTATCAAAAACCGAAACCCCACCCCCTCCCTTTTCCCCCCTCCCCTTAAGACAGCCTGCCCGAAATCCATTAACTTCCTTCCTTTCCCTACTCCTCTCTTACTCTTTTCTCCTTTTCACTATCTGCTTTCTCCTTTCTCCCAGGGTAGCCATTTATTCTCGATTTTTTTATTTCTTTCACTGTCCTTGAACCGCAACAACTCATAAATTCTAACCTTATTTATACCTCCTAACCATTCTTCCCTTGATGGAACTGCTGGGGCCAACCATTTCCTAAGAATCAAATTCTTTGCCACTCCTAATACTCCAAGTATGAGATCAGTATGTTTAGTTCCCAGTATCTCTAGTCCATAAATTGCGACCTTAGGTTCAAAGAGCAATTCCACCCCTATTCTAACTTTAATAGTTTCAAACACTACACTCCAAAATGTTAACAACTTTGTGCAATTCCATATCATGTGTAACCAATAACTTCCCTCAAACCCACACTTGGGGCATTGTGCATTCTCCCTAACATTAATTTTGTACAGAAATTGCGGTGAGTACTGTGCCCGATATACTAACATCAAAAAAGACACCCTATTATTTGCATTGATCGTTATTCTTCTAATATTCTTTAACACCAGTTTCCACTCTTCTTCCGTAATTCCACCTATAGCAAGTGCCTGTCCTAACCGTTTAACTACGTCCTCCCAACCCTTCTGACCTAACATTTTATATAAAGTACTCATTATTTTCTTTTTCCCCCCCTGTGCACTTTTAATATATTCTGTAATGTGATAACACCCTACCTTTAATTTTTCTTTCGGTTCTCCTTGTCCCAAGGTGTCTTTTAACTGTACATAACCAAAGTAATTAGTATTTTTTAGATTAAAGCGTTCACTCAAACATTCCCAATCTATTATTTCCCCATTTGTGCAAACCTGCTCTTACAACCTAATTCCTTTATCTTCCCAATTCACATATTCTGCAATTTTCTTTATTTCTGGGAAGTTCTCATTTTCCCATAAGGGGGTACACCACACACTACTTGTTATCCCAATTGTTGACTTCATGCTATCCCATACTTGTACCAATAATTCTTTAGCTACGTTCTCCTCTTCTACACCCTTCTTCAAACTCCCACTCTCCAACCACTCCCATATGGACCCATATTTCTTACACCCCCTTTCCAAATAATCCAACAATGTTTGTTGCTCTTGAATAACCAATGTTAATTGGGATGCTATGAAGTATTGATGAAAATTAGGGAGACCCAGCCCTCCTTCCTCTAAGGGATGGTACAGATATTGACTCTTGATCCTGACTCTTTTTCCACCCCATATAAGATTGTTTAATATACTTTCCAATTTTTTAAACCAAGTCTTATTAATCCATATGGGAGAAGCTCTCAAATAATGTGTTATCATGGGGAGTAATACCATTCTCAGCAGTCCTATTCTATCTGCCATTCCCAATCTCATTGTCCTCCATGTATTTACCTTTCCCCTTACCTTCCCCATCAGAGGTACCAAATTTAATCTCTCAAAATCCAAGACAGCGCTAGAGATCTTGATACCCAGATATTCCAAACTATCATTAAGTCTTAGCACTTTTATAGGGCCAATAGGGACCTCAATTTCTACATCCAAAGGCATGAGACCGGACTTCTGCCAATTAATTTTCATTCCTGAGAAATATCCCAATTTCTATACCAACCTAATCACTTCCTGTACTTTCTCTACCGGATTCCTAACAAACAAAAGCACATCATCGGCGTATAATAACATTCTTTCTCTATCCCCTTGTACCCCAAACCCTTGAAAGACTTCTGTGTTCCTAACCATAGCTGCTAGTGGCTCTATAAAGAGTGCAAATAATAAAGGTGATAGCGTACATCCCTGTCTTGAACCTCTTTTTAAAAATATTGTATTAGAAAATTTCCCATTAATACTAATTTTTGCTATAGGAGCTGAATAAACCGTTTTTATAGCTTTTAAGACTAAAGTGCCCAAACTAAATCTTTCCACCACCCCAAAGAGGAAGCCCCACTCCACCCTGTCGAACGCTTTGTTGGCGTCCAAAGACAGGATGGAGCGGGGATCCCCTCCACGTGTTTGAATGTTAAGGAATGTCCTGTTTATATTAGAAAACATATTCCTACCTACCATAAAACCCCTCTGTTCTTCCCCTATCATCTCCCCCAAAACCTTTTTTAATCTTCCTGCCCATAACTTTGCAAAAATTTTGTAATCCGTATTCAATAGTGATATAGGTCGATAATTCTCCATCTTTTCCCTGTCGCCCCCCTTCTTGGGGATCAATATTATCACTGCTTCAGATATTGAAGGGGTCATAGCCCCTCTTTCCAAGGATTCATTAATAATCTCCAACAAGCAGGGTAACAGAGACCCATGAAATCTCTTGTAAAAATCAAATGATAACCCATCAGACCCTGGGGCGGAATTCCCCGCATATGTTCTCAATGCTTCTTGGACTTCCCCCAGGCTAATCCCCTCATTCATTTTCCTCTTCCCCTCCTCATTTAAACTTGGCAGAGCTAAATTTAGTAAGAATGTCTTAATCTCCGATTCTGATTTTACCCCCTAAGATTCATATAATGTTTGGTAGTACTCCATCACTATCTTCCTAATCTCCTCTTGATCTGTTACTATTATTACCTGCTTATTTTCTAAATTAGTAATTTCTGTATTTTCCCTTTGATTTTTTATTATACCAGAGAGCCACTTATTGGATTTCCCCCGTTCCACATACCGTTTTTGTCCCCAGAAAAAAATCCTATGTTGTGCCTTTTCAAGCATTAACTCTTTATATTCTTTTTGAGCTTGTTCCACTTTTTCCCAATTCTCATTTTGGGCGTCCTTTGCATAAACTTCCTCCAATTTTTTTATCTGCTCTACCAAGTTATCTTCTTTCCTCCTTACTTTCCTCCTAAACTGGGTTATATTTCGGATCAAAATCCCCCTCAAATATGCTTTCATAGCATCCCAAACCATAAATATATCGGCAGAACCTTTATTAGTAGCCCAAAACCAATTAATCTCCTCCTCTATACCCTTTGTCACGTCTTCCACCTCAAACCAATGCGGATTAATATTTCTATTCATATTCTGGGGGGGGGACCCGATCTTCACAACCAAAACTACAGACCACCATGGAGTGATCAGACAGGCCCTTGGGTTCATAAACAATTTTTTTAATACCCCTTGCTCCACTATCATTGGCCAGAATCATATCGATGCGTGATGCAGTTTTATGACTCAGATTGAAACAGGAAAAATTTTCTCGCAAAGGATTCAGGTTTCTCCATACATCTCTCCATCCTGCTTCTTTACAAAAGTCTGCCAGGATATTCCTCCCCTCCCTCATTACTCCTCCTCTCCGGTCCCTTTTGTTATCCATTACTGAGTTAAAATCCCCCATAATATATAAATCTTTGTAATTTTTATCACTTAAAAAATTCACCAGATTAACCAATACCTCTGTTTTGAAAGGGGGAGGAATATAAACAAAAGCAAGAATAACTTGTACCATATTCCACACTACGTGGAGAAAAACAAATCTCCCTCTATCATCACAGCGAGCATTTTTAACCTGCATATTCATTTTACCGTGAATCAACACCGAAACCCTCGATGAGTAGTTTGTTCCAAACGAATGGAATTCCTGAGCAGACCATTTCTTTTTAATTAAATGGACAGATTCTTTTGTTAAATGGGTTTCTAACAAACATACCACTGCAGGTAGATCATTTTTAACCCTATCCATGATAGCTACTCTTTTCTTCCTCTCCTTAATACCTCTAATATTCCATACTAACATTTTACCTCCTTGGCTACCCTGGGTCCCCATACTCTTTTACTCCACCATCTCCACTTCTAACCGATTTCCGGGCCCTTTTTGCCTTCACTCTGCGGTCCAGCTCACCCCAAACCATCTCGATTGGGTTCAGGTCCGGTGACTGTGGAGGCCAGGTCATCTGGCGCAGCACCCCATCACTCTCCTTCTTGGTCAAATAGCCCTTACACAGCCTGGAGGTGTTTGGTGTCATTGTCCTGTCGAAAAATAAATGATGGTCCAACTAAACGCAAACCGGATGGAATAGCAGCCGCTGCAAGATGCTGTGGTAGCCATGCTGGTTCAGTATGCCTTCAATTTGGAATAAATCCCCAACAGTGTCACCAGCAAATCAGCCCCCCACCCACACACCATCACCCTCCACACCAGCACACCTGTGAAGTGAAAACCATTTCAGGTGACTACCTCTTGAAGCTCAACAAGAGAATGCCAAGAGTGTGCAAAGCAGTAATCAAAGCAAAAGGTGGCTACTCTGAAGAACCTAGAATATGACGGATTATCAGTTGTTTCACACTTTGTTGTTATGTCTATAATCCCACATGTGTTAATTCATAGTTTTGATGCCTTCAATGTGAATCTACAATTTTCATAGTCATGAAAATAAAGAAAACTCTGAATGAGAAGGTGTCCAAACTTTTGGTCTGTACTGTATATGTTTTCCACCAGAGTACCCCTTTAAGCTGGATGGAACATGTATGACCCACTGTCACACATTTTTTGCTGTCTTAAATAAGAACACACGTGCTAAATGTGTGACAGTACTTATACACAGAATGAACAGAAATGTATTTTCTATGCTCTTTATTCAGCTTACAATGAAAATACAACAAAATCACTGAAAAAACATTTCTGTATGACTGGATTTTCTCATTCTCATTGCTACGTCTTCAGTGAGCGCTCGGCTTCCTGGTTTCAGTGCCGACTGCATTCAGTGCTTATTGTGCTTGTAGTTAGTACAATTGCCATTCTAATATCAATGCATTTATCCGTCGATGGAGATCACTATCATGTGATCTGTGTTTAAACAAGTTTGGTAAAAAAAACCGAATATTCGTAATCGCAAATATTATTCGCGATATTCTAAATATTCGCGAATTCGCGAATATGCTATATTCGCGACGAATATTCGCATTGCGAATATTCGTGAGCAACACTAATTATTAATTCCCTTCTTGGCAAGTGTAACTCCCACACAGGAACCTCTCCCTATTTCCACCTACAAACACTGCCATTTCCCAGGGTTTTTAGGTGGAAATAGGGAGAGGTTCCTGTGTGGGGCTGCCCTTTTTAAGACGAGTAACACTTTCCTCGAAAAGGTGGAAGGGAACAACGTATTGTCCATTGTAGCAGGTGGGGGTAAAAAATTCCACTGAAAGGCCCTACTCTTGCCCTATTAATTCCCTTCTTGGCAAGTGTTACTCAACCTAAAAAGGACAGCCCCACACAGGAAACTCTCTCTATTTCCACCTAAAAACCCTGGGAAATGTGGACGGACGACTTCTCCTTGGGGTTACTATGGCCCCGGCCGCACTAAACACCCGCTCTGATGGCATACTACTAACCGGGCAGGACAGCTTTTCAAGGACAACCTCTTCTAGTTGCGGCCACAAATCAGGTTTGGCTGCCCAGAAGTCCAGCAGATCTTCAAGGTGTGTTTGCATGGTCATGTCAAGGTATGCCCCCACCTGCTGGTTTAGGTCCTTCTCCAGGTCTACCTGCTGCTGATGAGTTGCTTAAATATGTGGGGGAAGAAAGCTACTCATCAGCGACTGTAGACTCAGGCTGCTGCTGATGGAGCTGGTACTGTTCCTGCCACCCAACCCCTCCCCAGCAGCCATGGCAGTGGAAAGTGAGTGCAGAGGGCCCCCGAGTCAGACCTGCGAGAGGATGGACGATGGCGCTGATAGGCATCGGCCAACTGACTACATAGGATGTCTCTTTAGTAGGTCAGTTTATTCTCCCTCTCAGTGGGTGTAAAAAAGGCCCCCATTTTGTGCTGATAGCAAGGGTACAATAAGGTGGAGAGCCAGAATCCATCCCGCTGCCAAATGGTGACAATTCAGTGGTCACTACGCAAGCAAGTGAGCATGCATTGTGCCATTTGTGCAAGTGACTCTAAGGGACTCCCTTCCTCCATCTCCACTGCATACTGCCACAGTGTGTCTGGGTCAGATTCGATTCACTCATCCCTAATCAGGGGCATATTTACTGGTTGGTTGTCCTAGCAGGCTTTACTGCTTTCTAATAAGATACATTATTCCCATAATATACATAGTGAGTATAATATCTAGGCAATTGTTACTTATTCTTTGCACATAGGCCCTATAGTTTATGGAGCACTGAGGCACCGGTTATTTCTGTATTTGTACGATCAGTGGAGGCTAGTCACTCTTTTTTATTGAAGGGGTTATCCAGGAATAGTAAAACAGAGCTAATTTCTTTAAAAAAACACTCCCCTTCTGTCTCCAGGTTGGGCGTTGTTCTGCAGCTCAGTTCTATTGTAGTGAATGGAACCAAGTTGTAATGCCACACAGAACCTGGGGACAGACAGGGAGCGGTTTTTGAAAGACATTAGCTATGTTTTTCTAATTCTGGATAACCCCTTTAAGTCCTGGTTGGTGCTTAAGCAATTGTCTCTATTGTATATTTTTTACCATCCATGTCATTACTATATTCTGTGGCTTCGGCAGTTGATTCGCACTGTGTTGTAGCTTCTTTTCCTTCCTTCATAAATTTGTTTTCATCACTCGCACCGGTATCTTGAAGCCATTTTGTACATAATTTTATTATGTATGTGTGTATATATATATATATATATATATATATATGTGTGTGTGTGTGTATATATATATATATGTGTGTGTGTGTGTGTGTGTAGATATATATATATATATATATATATATATATATATATATGTATGTGTGTATATACGTGTGTGTATTATTTTTTTCATGTTTTAGGGTCGTATTTTAGGGTCATTTCCCCTTTTTTCCAGAACTGTCACGTCTACAGAACTGTCACGGCATTTTTTAGGGGTTTTTAGTTTAGGATGTTGGCCTAAGAAAATGTATCATTGTTGGGTCAATTCTGGTTAGTCAGCTGATTCCATCGGATAGAAAAAAAGATTAATTTTAAAGATTTATTTATGATCCCTTGGCTCTCCATGATGTACTCCTCCATGGACAAAGCTATAGCAATCCTCATCCGGTTAGGGACAGGGCCACAGGGAACAGACATACATGGTGCATTTAAGCTACTTCGGATCATATCGCAACTCTGGAAGTAGCATAACATTAAATGATGAAATAAATATTATTTTGTTAGCATTTGGGTCTAAAAGTGGCCCCTGGTCTATTGACCATTTTGCCAAAACCCGACATTAGATCCTAGAAATTCAGGCAACGTACTAGATTTGGAATATATGGTTGCTTGGCTCCCCATTAAAGGAAATCTGTCACACAGGCTTGTAGTGCAGGTGATCAAAACGATACTCATGGTGTCCAGATTTGCCCAGCCATTCCACCGCAAATCGCCTTTTTCTATTTTTGCAAATGAGGGCCTTGGGGCATGGACGGAGCTCCGAACTGAGCTAGGGGCATGCTGACATCATCTTCGCTGGGCGGTCGCTCCGGCTCATCTATATTCATAACCCCCCTCCCTGCTCTAGGGTACTCCCGGAGGTGGCGCATGCCGCGTACACTAACACGGGGCACAAGAGCAGAGAGAGGGTTATGAATATTGATGAACCAGGCAGAGCACCCGCCCAGCGAAGATGATGTCAGCGTGCCCTTCGCTCGGTGCGGAGCTCCACCCATGCCCCAAGGCCCTCATCCTGGATAAAGCCCCGTTGGGTGAAACGCGTTGGAGGTCTGGTGGGTAACTGGGGAGCGGAGGGAGTTTCATTGATTCATGCCACTATCACATGTGGCTCTCTTTGTGATCCTTTTTGTGTGCGTTTTTAAACATATTGGTCTTATCCATTTACTTTGTACGCTGTTGGCACTTTAATCATGTGAGTTGCACTGCAATTGACAAGTGCATATTTATTATATTTATGAGGCAATGTTGCCCTGATATGTGCCTTATGTGTATATATAATTTCTTCAATCTCACTTTGATATACCTGTCTTTTTGCACCACTGTTTAGCACACCTGGACTATATATACATATATTTTTTACCTCCTTCTTTGTCTCCCCCTGCTCCCTGGTTCCCACTTTTGTTTGTCCACGCTGTGTGTGTATTTTTATATGTCTTTGAATTATTCTAAATAAAATTCATTTTAGTCTATACATGGTACGCTTTCAAGTGGTTTCTTTTCCTTTTTGGTTCTATAGTTAGAGTGTTTACCACAGGACACCATACATTTATGAGCATATCTCCTTCCCTTTTTTGGCATTTTCACATTACATATTACAAAAACATCACAGACAGAGCAGCCCGAGAAAATCAGATATTTTCCTACTTCACTTGCCTGGTGCCCCATTATGGTTTTACATGAACTTCTTAGGGCACGTAAAGTGTACCTGCCAGATCCCATAAAAAAAAAATCTGTACCTAATCCTGACCATGTACATCTAATTTTTATGCCTCTATCACCGATATTTATTATAAAAATACCTCTTCTCTTTAGCTCACAGTGTTAGAAATCCTCTCAGGGAAAGGGGTGTGTCCCTCCTGGTGCTGCCGGGGGGTGATTAGTGTGTGGTGGGAGGGGGTGTGTCCCTCCTTGTGGTGGTGGGAGGTGATTGGTGTGTGATGGGAGGGGTGTGTCCCTCTTTGTGGTGGTGAGAGGTGATTGGTGTGTGATGGGAGGGGTGTGTCCCTCCTTGTGGTGGTGGGAGGTGATTGGTGTGTGATGGGAGGGGTGTGTCCCTCCTTGTGGTGGTGAGAGGTGATTGGTGTGTCTGCTCATGCAGTCTTGTCCACAAGCCATCTCTTGCCCATGACACATTGACAAGCCTGATGCTGCTTCGGGACTGGTTAGTGTCCCAGTAGGTATGGGGACCCCTAGAGGTGGAAGCCATTTTCTTTATTAAATATTCAAAAAAGTTTAAACAATCACATCACAAAAGGTCTTTAATTTTCATCAGTAACAAATAAAAAGTTTTTGGGTCTGACAGTGCCCATTTAAAGGTAAGGCACCGGACTGTCCTCTGCTACCCTTTCCAATTTCTGCTTTATTTACTGCACATTTCATTAAGCAAATGTGCACACTAGTAATTAGTTTAGGTATTGCACCTTTGTCTATAGCTGGACATTCCATCCAGATAGGAGCAGCTTAAGTTGCTTCTAGGCATAATACCCTGGGCCGCATCATCAGGATGTAACCCTTTACCGTTAAAATGAAATGTCAAGGGCTTTTGGGAAATTGGTTATGTAAACAATACTGTTTTGTGTCAAATAAATATGCTGCATGGATGTTCTATGTATGTGGTTTATGCCCCCTTTAAGGCATATTCCTTTGCAGAAGCTTTTTGCTTGGTATAGTTGGGTAAGGTATGCGTAGGTTAGTATGTTTATGGTTATATAGCCATGACCACAAGTGTTAAAGCAAATTCATTAGTCTTTATTTGTGGGAGGGGCATTTTATCTTTAAGATGCCTCGGGTATTTGGGTTCAGTGTTTATGTGATTTCGTCGTGACCTCCTGACCCACCCTTTTATTTTCTTAATTTTTGTCTTACTTATATTTTACTCTGTGGTGTCCCGGTACTTTACGTGTACTGTACCTTGTGTAATAAGTCCCCAAAGTCAGAGTTCCTCTGTAATGATAGGATGCTCTTAGTGGCATAACCCCAAGTCGCCTCTTCCTTCTTTAATTTTATGTATATATTTTATAGGGATCGACCGATTATCGGTATGGCCGATATTATCGGTCGATAATCACGATTTTGGGCATTATCGGTATCGGCAATTATCTTGCCGATAAGCCGATAATGCCCCGCCCCCCGCACCGCCCCCACCGCACCGCGACCGCCACCCCCTCGACCCGCCGCACCGCACCCCCGACCCACGTCGCACCCCCCACCGTGATGCTAGGCGGTATACCGGTATGGATTTTTTCCCATACCGCTATACCGGTCGGGCCCCTCCCCCACCCTCCGAGTGAATAAAAAAATTAAACTTACCCGTAATGGGGGTGGTCCAGGCCATCCTTCCTTCATGTAGTGTCCGGGGGCGTTCCGGGTGGAGGGTGGTCCGGTCCGGGCTGTCCTTCTTCTCCCACGGTCTTCTTCTCCACTCCGGGCAGGCTCCGGCCTAGTACGCTGCATAGACGCCGCTACGCCGTGACGTCAGGTGCGTCGCTGCACACGGGCGTCACTGCGCAGCGACGTCTATGCAGCGTACTAGGCCGGAGCCTGCCCGGAGTGGAGAAGAGGCCCGCCGGAGAAGAAGGACAGCCCGGACCGGTTCACTCTTCACCCGGATCGCCCCCGGACACTACAGGAACGATGGATGGATGGCCCGGAGCACCCTGGCAGGTAGGGGAGAGAAGCGGGTGGTGGCGGGGGCGGTCTATGGCCCTGCAATAGCCGATATAGCCGATAACTTATACAGGAATATCGGTATAAGTTATCGGCTATCGGCCTGAAAGGTCACAGATTATCGATATCGGCCCTAAAAATCAATATCGGTCGATCCCTAGTATCGGGAGCCACCCAAAACGATATCTCCGCTATCCCAATGGCTAGGCAGTAAAATGAGAGTCCACGACCAGGTTATGGTTTAAGGGAAGCTTTACTTGGGTCAGAGACAGTTGTTATAGTCTCTTCAGCCGATAGGTCAAGCTGGGGGTCATGTTTTAAGCTGTTGCCCTCTGGGTGTGAGGGGTGGACTCACTTATGGGAGATACTGTATATAATGTGAGGGGTGGACTCACTTATGGGAGATACTGTATATATAATGTGAGGGGTGGACTCACTTATGGGAAATACTGTATATAATGTGAGGGGTGGACTCACTTATGGTATATACTGTATATAATGTGAGGGGTGGACTCTCTTGTGGTGGATACTGGATATGTAATGTGAGGGGTGGACTCACTTATAGGAGACACTGTATATAATGTGAGGGGTGGACTCACTTATAGGAGACACTGTATATAATGTGAGGGGTGGACTCACTTATAGGAGACACTGTATATAATGTGAGGGGTGGACTCACTTATAGGAGACACTGTATATAATGTGAGGGGTGGACTCTCTTGTGGCGGATACTGTATATAATATGAGGGGTGGACTCACTTATAGGAGATACTGTATATATAATTGAAGCTGTATATAATTGAGGGGTGGACTCACTTATGGGAGATACTGTATATAATGTGAGGGGTGGACTCTCTTGTGGCGGATACTGTATATAATATGAGGGGTGGACTCACTTATAGGAGATACTGTATATAATGTGAGGGGTGGACTCTCTTGTGGCGGATACTGTATATAATATGAGGGGTGGACTCACTTATAGGAGATACTGTATATATAATTGAGGCTGTATATAATTGAGGGGTGGAGTCACTTATGGGAGATACTGTATATAATGTGAGGGGTGGACTCACTTATACTGTATATCTCCTAAAATGAGTATTACTGTAGGCCAGATAAAAAAAGGGAAAATTAGAAACATACCTGAATGCTTATGAGCATCAAGTGCAAGACAGAAAAAACACCCTTTGGGCAAATAACATAGAAATATAGAACTGTCACACTGAGGTTAGATGGTGCCGGTAGGCATGAAGAATAGGGGAGACCCCCAAAAAATAAGCTGAGTGGGACCACAGGGGTCAGCTGAAATAAAGTACCTGAAGTGAGCAGAGAACAATCACACATGTGCCCAGCGTTCAGGATGAGATAAGAACATGGACAGAGCCCATTAAACTTAGCTGAATCAGTCAAGGTCCATGTTCCTCCTAATCAGAGACCAGACTCTCGATGGTCATTGCTCTTTTTGAGTTAGCCGTGGGGGTAGAAGACCAGCTGAGGTTCTCCTTGGTCAGGATTTATTGCGCCTCAGCAGACATGCAGTTTACATACTGCCGACTGCAGATTTGTAAAGTAAGGGGAAATTGAAATTCTCCTCTATGTCTGATTTGTTCCCGCTGGACGGCTTGTGTAATTGGTCGGAAGATGCAACATCACTTCAATGAGGATGGTTCAAGACCTGCAAAGACCCATTCTCAACTTCTGGCTCCTGCCCAGAGGGACTCTCCTCTCCCTCCTTCTCTGGGGCCCAGCACATGTCAGTCATTTGTGTCGGAGCATAGAGGAAGAGACGCTTGATCTCGCATGGCTGCCTGTAAACACTTTGGTTGGCCACAAGAGTGATTAAAAGTACAAGGAGCCAATGGCTCTTCACTATGTTAAACTCTCAACCAAGCACCATGGTGGCCCTACTGGGAGACGGTCTGACCCACCCGGCAAGTGTTCAGTGTGCCAGTCTGGGTTTGTACCACAGACTTTTTGGTAGGTTTCTCTGTAGCTAGTAGCCCTCTGTATGCTGGTAAGTAGTTCCACCTGTAAGTAGCAGCCCCCCTGTAGGTAGCGGGTCGGCCCTCAAACTTGTAGGCATTAGCCTCCTGTAGGTAGCAGCTAGTCTGTAGGTAATACCCCCCCCCCTCTAGGTAGTAAATATGACCCCCTTATAGCCAGTAACCACCTGTAGCTAGCAGCCACCCTGTAGGTAATAGCCTCCCTGTAGGTAATACCCCCCCTGCAGGTAGTAAGTATCAGCACATTGAAGAAGCCGTTAGCTTCCCAGTAGCTAGGAGCCCCCAGTAGGTAGTTAGTATCTCCCCTCCCCTGTAAGCACTAGGGACCTGTAGACAGTAGCTCCCTGTGGGTAATAGGTAGCCCCCCTCTCCTGTAGGCAGTAGCCCCCTTATAGGTAGTAAGTAGCCCCCTGTAGTTAGTAAGTAGTAGCCCACTCACTATATATAAAAAAAAAAAACATACCTACCTTCTGGCTCCTGTTCAGATAGACTCTCCTCTCCCTCCTCCGCGCTTCCCTCACAATGATGTCAGTCATCTTTGAAGAGATGCCACAAGAGTGATGAGGAGGATGAGGAGCCAGTTGCCCTTCGCTTTGTCAAACTCTAAACCGAGCAGCACAGCGATCCTGCTGGCAACAGTCAGGCCCACCAGGCAAATGGTTTGCCCAATGGCACCAGAGACTTTTATCATGGTGGACTGATAAATTCAGCTATATGCCAATCAAAACATGTTACACATTTTGACTTAGATAGTGAATTACTATGGAAAGAATAGATGTTGTAACAGAATCCGACCTGCGGGGTTACCCTTTTTTTGGCAAGTGCTTTGCTAAAGAGAAAGCATAGATTTAGTCAGAGGGACAGGAAAGACTGTGAACCTTTACCTTTTCTCCAAACAGAATTAGAGACTCAACAAACATGAGACACATGACACATTCCACCATGACTCGGCAGAAGACCTTAATGCAACAATTCAAGAACTCATATGAGGCATGTAGGTTTCTAAAGTACCGACCTCTACAGACAACCTGAGAACAATGTACAGAGATCCCATCTATGGGTGGGGACTCACGTCTCACTTATTTTTATTTGCAGGCTACACCACACCTGCTGGTCTGCTGATCTCGGCCCTCCATGTGATGGATGACTGTAGTCATTGCCAGAAACTATTTACACTTTCGTCTTAAGTTGCTAAAAATAAGTTGACCGAGTGCACTGGTTGTTTTAATTATTTTTTTTTATTTATGAAATAAAATGAAATGCAATGAATTAAAAGTTACGTTTTATGGGGGAATGAATTTTTTTTTTTTTTCGGTGTGTAAGGCCTAAAATTACCTAGTAGCAAGAGAAGTTGGTTGTTCCAAGTCTGTGATTTCAAGAATATTGCATCTTTACAACATCACAAACTCATTCAAGTCCCCCAGGAAGGCTGGTCACCCTCGAAAGACAAATGCAAGAGAGGATAATGCAGAGAATCTCCATGGGTCATCGTTTCAACACTGAAGCTGGAATTGTTCGCCAGGTCAGCTCTGAACAGGATCAGGATCTCTCTTGTCGTACAGTGTCTCCACGTTTAAAGGGGTGCTCCGGCGCTTAGACATCTTATCCCCTATCCAAAGGATAGGGGATAAGATGCCTGATCGCGGGGGTCCCACCGCTGGGGACCCCTCGTGATCTTGCACGCCGCACCCTGTTTATAATCAGTTCCCGGAGCGTGTTCGCTCCGGGTCTGATT
>NW_026609854.1:0-23433 GCF_029499605.1 Hyla sarda | reverse complement strand
AAATTGTCTGGCAGCCTCCCTGACAGCAAGCAGTGATAGTGCCCATGAAGGGGACCTTGTTGGGCCCGCCCCTTTCACGGTTATCGCTTCTCGGCCTTTTGGCTAAGATCAAGTGTAGTAATACAGGAGATCTGGTCAGAAGGTACTCGGGTACCCCTCTCCTCGGCCTTGTGGGATCGCCCAGGTTTATTGCCTGGGCTTCACCCACTTGTTGCTATTGGGGAGAGGGCCTAGTCCCAGGGTAACGAGTAGCGATCGCCTCTCAAGACCTTCGGGTGGAGAGAGGTTAGAACCATGGATGATGATCCGGATCCAGGTTCTGTGCCGGCATACGCAAGGATCAAAAACACCGTGAGAGTCATTCTCACGGATGATACCAAAAGGGCGGACGATTTGAAATTCGTAGTAGAGGACGTGCTCGGAGGAGTTTTCGGAATACAGAAGGGCGAGATATTGGCAATCCAGGACTACCCGAAGCGTAAAATTTTTGATGTGACGTTCACACAAAATGGCATCCACAGAGATTTTGTTACCAGAGCTGCTGCGAGTAAAGACAAAAAGCTTCAGGGTGTCCGGATTATTGAGCACGTTCTAGACGATATTAAGCTGGTGGTAGTAAAGATGTATTCCCCTTTCGCCAACCTACACGATGTTGAGTTGTTTTTACAAGTCTATTTTAGTAAGGTTGAGTGCAGAGGAAAAATCATGAACAGCTGTGGCATCTGGACATCTAAGTGGAGATTTCAGGTTACATGCAAAAAAGATGACAGATTGCCAGGGGGAATTCAACTACCACCAGCTCGTTTTAAAATAAATAATATGTGTGGCGACCTCTTTTATGCGGGGATGCCAAGCTACTGCAGGAAGTGTCACAGATATGGACACACAAAAGAAAACTGTGAAAGTACATGCAAAAAATGTGGTAGCACACAGCACGAGACAGAGAAATGCACAAGAGGAGGGAGGTGCAATTTCTGTCAACAATTCGGTCACCTTTTCTCCTCTTGTCCCCACAGACATAGGACGGAGCAGCAGTGGCAACCCTGGAGGCAGCAAGGACAGCAACCGGGACACCAGCCGAGGCAAGCAGAGCCAGTGATTACCCCCCCACAAGAGGTAAGCGGTGAGATGGAGAAGGAGAAAGACCCCCCTCAGTCAAAAGGAGGGGACCCTAAAGAGCAGAGGATGGCCAAAAAACGTGCAAGTGGTGAAAAAACTGGCCCCCAGGAGCATGCTGGGTTAAGAGAGGAGCGGACGGCGGCCGAATCCGCTCCTCAGCAACCTCTGGCTCAGGGTCCCCCTGAGAGCGATGATCCGGGTGGAGAGGTGAAGGTTAAAAGGCGGAGGGGCTCCAGAAGACTCTATTCGGAGGCGGTCCAGGGGGAGCCGATGGAAGTACCTGCGGATGCAGGGAACCCAAGTGACGTTCCTCCACAGGTCCCCATAGGGGATACCCCCCCTCCTCCCTGCCAGGAGGAGGTTTCAGGGGTGACCGTCTCTGAGGTACCAGAGACGGAACTTAGTGAACACCCGACCCCTATGGAGGGGCAAGAGGTGGAAGAACCCAATGAGTCTGGAGCCCTGATTGCCAGGATGCCCGAGAACAACTATGCCTCAATCATGATGGAGGAGGGGGGTCGGCTGAGTGATGGTGCCTCCTCTCCTGCTTCCTCTATGCGTACAGTTGAGTCAGATTTTGGGGGGTATGAGGCTTCGGAGGGGGAATCAGAGGTGTAAGACGTTTTCTTGTACATTCCCATGGCTGAGTTGTCCGGTCTGTCCTTGAACGTGAGAAGTGTGAGCGCCAGAGTAAGAAGGGTTGCCCTATTTAATTACTTGTCGGTTTTTGCTGCTTCCGTCCTTTTCCTGCAGGAATGTGGCATCCCGCACAGATTAAATTATAAAGAATATGAAGATGATTGGGTGCACGGTCCATCAGTCTGGTCTGGATCAAATGAGTCCAGATCAGCAGGGGTCGCCATACTTTTTAAAGGGAACGTTTTAATTGAGAGTTTTAACGAAATTTTACCAGGCAGAATTTTATTGGTCAGCGCTTTTATTAATGGTATTAAATGGCAGTTTTTAAATTTTTATGGTTCTCCTGATAAGAATGAAAGAATAAAAATGTTGGAGATTTTACCCCTTTTTATTAACAATTCTAGTCCTCTTGTTTTATCAGGTGATTTTAATTGTATTTTAAGGGGAGAACGCCGTTTTTCGAACGCAGTGAGTAGGAACTATGATAAGACGTCTTTTATGTTAAAAAACTTGATTTTAGATTTTAATCTCACTGATGTTTTTAAAAAATGTAATTTTAACGTACCAGAGGAAGACGGTGTTACCTGGAGCAATGCAAGCTGTAGCTCCAGGATAGATTTTATTTTTTGTTCTTATCAAGTACTGCCTTTTAACTGTGATCTTTTTACCAATGTTTTTTCTGACCATAAATTATTGTATTTTAAAGTTAAAAGTGATTTTAAAAGGAGAACTGGTAGGAATGCCTGGAAGTTAAACGTGTCCCTTTTAGAAGATCCGCAGGTTTTATCAGATTTTATCACCTTTTACAAGGAATGCAGACGAGTTAAAGACCCCAACACTCCCACCAGTATCTGGTGGGAAAAAATGAAACTAAAAATAAAAGAATTTTTTATCCGTGTTGGGGTTAGGAAAGCTAAAGAAAAACGTGAATTTTATAATATCCTAAATACTCGTCTGCAAACCCTGTACAAATTCAGAGCACATGGGATGGAGGTGGAGAAGGAGGTACATGATCTTAAAAAAGAAATAACTAAGTGCCTGGAGCAGAAAGGAAAAGAAATTATCTTTAGGTCTCGAATACAGCATCTTGAGGAAAACGAGACCTGCTCCAGGTATTTTTTTAAGAAAATACATGAAAATAGAAGGTTAATAGAAAACATTGAAGGAGTGAATGATGTACAGGGTATTTTAAAAAAGGTGCAAGAGTTTTATGCGGATCTTTTTAATGTAAAACACATTGATGAATGTTTTATGAATGACTCGTTAAAGGAGATCACCAATTTTTTAGATCCTGTCTCACAGTCTTTTTTATTGCAGAATATTTCAGAGCAGGAGATTTTAGAGACCGTCAAGAGTTTTAAAACAGGTAAAGTGCCTGGGCCGGATGGTATACCCATTGAATTTTATGTTACTTTTTATGGTATTTTAAAAGAAGATTTGTTCTCCCTTTTTACGGAAGTCTTTAAGTCTAAAATCCTCCCAGGCTCATGGAAGAAGGGTGATGTCTCCCTGCTATTCAAAAAGGGAGACCGGTCGGAACTCAAAAACTGGAGACCAATCACCCTTCTGAACTGCGACTATAAAATAATGGCGAAACTGTGTGCTAACCGCTTAAAGAACGTAATCCATAAAATAATTCATACAAACCAAGTCTGTGGGGTGCCTGGGAGGAGTTTATGGGAGAACCTAAACCTTTTAAAGGATGTAATTAGCGACACCAAATTAAGAAAAGGAAAGCTGGCGGTTTTATCCATAGATTTTGAAAAAGCTTTCGACAGGGTGTCACATTTTTATCTTTTTAAGGTTTTAGAGAAAATGGGTATACCTGATGGCTTTTTATTGTCTCTTAGAGCTTTTTATGATAACTGTACTAGTAAAATTTTAGTAAATGGTTTTAAGACACAGGGCGTGATTTTAAATTCCGGAGTGAAGCAGGGGTGTCCCTTGTCCCCACTACTCTTCATTTGCGCAATAGAGCCTCTTTTATGTACAATACGAAAGGATAAGCAGATCCATGGAGTCCCCCTGCCAGGAGGAGGGGGACTAGAGGCGAAGGTAGTGGGGTACATGGACGATGTTGCGGTGTTTTGCAGGGACACCCCATCGCTTCAGAAGACGCTAAAACAGATTCAATATTTTAATTGTGCCTCCGGTTTTAAAGTCAATTTTAACAAAAGTAACATTTTAAACATAGGCGGAATGCCTTTGTATGATGTGCCCGTCCCTGTGTCTGAGTCGGTGCAGATTTTAGGTGTCTCCTTTGACGAGTCTAATAATGGTTTTAATAGCTGGGACTTGGTGGCTCAAAAAATAAATAAGAAAATATGTATGTGGAACATGCGAGAACTTACAATGGAAGGGAAGGTTTTAATTACAAAAATGGTGCTTTTACCTATTTTATTGTATTTAAGTCTGGTTTTCCCACCCCCCGAAATGGTTCTAAAGAAAATAACAAAAGCTTGTTTTACTTTCTTTTGGAGTTCTAAGAGCGAAAAATTAAAGAGACAAATTGTGATAAAACCGAACTCCAGGGGCGGTAAGGATTTTCCAGATTTTAAAGCTTTCCTTTTAATAAAGTTTTTTAGCATGTGTTTTACTACTGTTTTTAAAGATAGCTACTGGTCTTATTTTGTTCGTTTTAATACTGGTTATTTTATGCGGAGGAACGGCTGGTTTTCTACAGTTTTAAGTTGCCCTTATTCTTTGAATTTACCCCCTCAATACATGATTTTAGGAAAAATTTTAAACTTATATAATTTTAAAGGTAAAAGTGTTCAGGATCTGTGCAATAGCAAAAAACTACTAAAGGAAATAAAAGAAACCAGTACCGTGACTCCCATCAAAAATTTTAACGAACAGAAGTGTATACAGATTTGGAAGATGTTGAGTATTAATTATCTTTTTAATTCACAGAAGGACCTGGCCTGGAGCTGCGCACACGAGTGTCTTCCATGCCGGGCATTCCAGCACCGAAGAGGATTATCCAACTCTGCAACCTGCCCGAGGGAGGGATGCCGACAAGAGGAGACCGTGCACCATCTAATATGGACTTGTTTTTACTCGCAGAAAATATGGACAAAGATACTCCCTCTGGTAAAAAGGATAACTGGACTAAAAGACTTAAATATTGCAGTGGTTTTTTATGGTTGCCTGGAATGCCCAACACGGACTCAAGAGACTATTGCATGGAAGATCATAAACTGTGTGAAGGCAGCTCTGTGGAAGGCCAGGAATATTTTATTGTTCAAGCATGAGGTTTTATCTGTGAAGGACATTTTATCTATCTGTTTTTATGAAATGTACCAGTACTATCTTTTAGACAAGAAGAGATTTCCGCTTTTATCTAGAAAATGGTTTTTAAAAGAATGGAATTCTATCTTGTAAAGCCACCAAGTGCCCATTTTATGTTTTAATATGTTGTAAATATGTTATTTATATGTAACTGTATTTATTGACATATTTGCACAACTTTGTTAATATTATTTAATTTTTAATAAAGTTGCCCCCGTAAGGGTAGTCAAGTTAAAAAAAAAATCTGTTCTTATCAGTTTAATATCTGATACGTCCCCTATCTGGGGACCATATATTAAATGGATTTTTGAGAACGGGGGCCGATTTCGAAGCTTGCTTCCGTCGCCCTATGCATTGACCCGATATGGCAGTATCTTCGGGTACAGTGCACCACCCCCTTACAGGGTTAAAAAGAAAGATTCCTACTTTCATTGCTACCTGCTTGCTGGCTAGCCAGCTAGCCAGCCCTGTGGGCCTTGCTGCTGCTGCAGCCAAAAAACAAAAGGTGGTGCTGCTGCTGCTTCTGCTGCTTCTGCTTCTGCTTGTGTCTGGCCCCTGTTGGAGCGTCCAGGCACAGGACTTCTGCTGCTGCTGACTAAATGGCCTCCTTAATTGGATCATTTGAGTAGCCAGCACACCTGTGCAGGTAGGGCATGACATGATAGGCAGCTGCCTTGATAGCGGGTGGGTGCTGAATGTTCCTAATTGACAAAATAAGATTAATGCTTATGAAGAAATATAAAATCTCATCCCTTCCCCAATATCGCGCCACACCCCTACCCCTTAATTCCCTGGTTGAACGTGATGGACATATGTCTTTTTTCGACCGTACTAACTATGTAACTATGTAACATAACATGGGGGGGGGGGGGGGGGTCTCCTGGCTGTTCACACAGGTGTGTCATTGCTGTACATTGACCATGCATTGCTTCTGTGGTATTGCAAAGGCAAAGACAAATGCTTCCAGCCATCCATTGCACTAATGGATTGGTCATCAGCTGGCTGTCTATGTCCCGCATCAATATAGACCAAAGTACAGAGGGTTAGGCTATGCTATTGTGCACCTACCTGATGCATCAGAAGGTGCGAGGCCCTTGCTAAATTCTGTGCACAGACTTTGAGATCTATGCTTTAGACTGTATCTAAACCTGCTCCAACATGGACTGACATTCTGGCCTACTTTCAGCCGATGCGACTTGTCTGTCGCTGAACAGTCGCTTTTTATGTATTCAGCACCTATGTATAATGTTGTAAAAATGCTCTAGAAGCTAAAGTCGCAGAAATGTCACACATATTTGGCCTGCAACTTTCTGTGCGACAAATTCAGACAGGAAAAATCAGTATAAATCCTTAGAAAATTATCCCCCAGTGTCTCCATCTGCTGGCGGTATTGAATAAGCATTGCTGCACTGATGGGGTATGCATTAGACGAAAAAAAAGAAGAAAAAGAAGAATAATACGCCCAGAAAAGAGGCGAAAAGGAGAAAAACGTAAAAAAACGTGAAAAAAAAGTAAGAGGAAGAGAAGGGAAAAAAAGGTGGAAATGGGTTTAAAAGTGATTTCGGCGGAGAAATATATATATATATATATATATATATATATATATATATATATATGCGCACACACACACATAGATATAAACGTATTCTCCGTTGAGATATTGCAGCCGCTGCTGTGTCCAGGCCCAGGAGCCTTAGCACTGTGCTGTGATGTCACTCAATACCACTGACATCACTAGGTGTAAACAACATCTCTCCTTTGCTGTGTATGTGACTATGGAGCTGTTTGGTGATGTCGTCTATTACGGCCTTCATAGAAGCAACAGGAGATTGTTGCATCCATCTTGAACCCTCAGAACTACAGTGCTATGATGTCACTCACTTCCACAGGCCTTGCAGAGTGTAAACAACAACAACCCAGCTTTGTTGTGTATGTAACCAAAGGGATTTGTGATGTCACCTAGAACCTTCACAGCAGCGACAGCTTTATGAGGAGCATCAGCACTGCTCTGCCTGAGCAGAACCATCACCGCCATAGGTTGTCAAATAACCCGGATTTAACCCACACAGGTAAGTCCAATGGGGTGCAGGCATGTCCTCTATGCTTACAGCTTCCCGTGGGTGTTGGTTTGATACCGTTTGGGGACAGCCAAGGAGGCATCTGCAGGCAACAAAGGTAGGTGTGTGCTTGTGTGTGTGTTTCCTATGCAGATCCTAAGCCCAGTGTCACATGCAAGTAGGAGGAGTAAGAAGGGTTCCTGGCAAATCCGGGTTATGGATTGCATTTAAAAAGGCCCCGTGGGAGTGCAATGGGCCCCTGTCTTGCTGCTTAGCAATAATGGTATGGGTTTAGGTTCTGCTGTGTGTACTGGTGGTTGACTGCCCCCCAGCCCAGAGTGTGCATGGAAAATTGTCTGGCAGCCTCCCTGACAGCAAGCAGTGATAGTGCCCATGAAGGGGACCTTGTTGGGCCCGCCCCTTTCACGGTTATCGCTTCTCGGCCTTTTGGCTAAGATCAAGTGTAGTATCTGTTCTTATCAGTTTAATATCTGATACGTCCCCTATCTGGGGACCATATATTAAATGGATTTTTGAGAACGGGGGCCGATTTCGAAGCTTGCTTCCGTCGCCCTATGCATTGACCCGATATGGCAGTATCTTCGGGTACAGTGCACCACCCCCTTACAGGGTTAAAAAGAAAGATTCCTACTTTCATTGCTACCTGCTTGCTGGCTAGCCAGCTAGCCAGCCCTGTGGGCCTTGCTGCTGCTGCAGCCAAAAAACAAAAGGTGGTGCTGCTGCTGCTTCTGCTGCTTCTGCTTCTGCTTGTGTCTGGCCCCTGTTGGAGCGTCCAGGCACAGGACTTCTGCTGCTGCTGACTAAATGGCCTCCTTAATTGGATCATTTGAGTAGCCAGCACACCTGTGCAGGTAGGGCATGACATGATAGGCAGCTGCCTTGATAGCGGGTGGGTGCTGAATGTTCCTAATTGACAAAATAAGATTAATGCTTATGAAGAAATATAAAATCTCATCCCTTCCCCAATATCGCGCCACACCCCTACCCCTTAATTCCCTGGTTGAACGTGATGGACATATGTCTTTTTTCGACCGTACTAACTATGTAACTATGTAACATAACATGGGGGGGGGGGGGGGGGGTCTCCTGGCTGTTCACACAGGTGTGTCATTGCTGTACATTGACCATGCATTGCTTCTGTGGTATTGCAAAGGCAAAGACAAATGCTTCCAGCCATCCATTGCACTAATGGATTGGTCATCAGCTGGCTGTCTATGTCCCGCATCAATATAGACCAAAGTACAGAGGGTTAGGCTATGCTATTGTGCACCTACCTGATGCATCAGAAGGTGCGAGGCCCTTGCTAAATTCTGTGCACAGACTTTGAGATCTATGCTTTAGACTGTATCTAAACCTGCTCCAACATGGACTGACATTCTGGCCTACTTTCAGCCGATGCGACTTGTCTGTCGCTGAACAGTCGCTTTTTATGTATTCAGCACCTATGTATAATGTTGTAAAAATGCTCTAGAAGCTAAAGTCGCAGAAATGTCACACATATTTGGCCTGCAACTTTCTGTGCGACAAATTCAGACAGGAAAAATCAGTATAAATCCTTAGAAAATTATCCCCCAGTGTCTCCATCTGCTGGCGGTATTGAATAAGCATTGCTGCACTGATGGGGTATGCATTAGACGAAAAAAAAGAAGAAAAAGAAGAATAATACGCCCAGAAAAGAGGCGAAAAGGAGAAAAACGTAAAAAAACGTGAAAAAAAAGTAAGAGGAAGAGAAGGGAAAAAAAGGTGGAAATGGGTTTAAAAGTGATTTCGGCGGAGAAATATATATATATATATATATATATATATATATATATATATATATATGCGCACACACACACATAGATATAAACGTATTCTCCGTTGAGATATTGCAGCCGCTGCTGTGTCCAGGCCCAGGAGCCTTAGCACTGTGCTGTGATGTCACTCAATACCACTGACATCACTAGGTGTAAACAACATCTCTCCTTTGCTGTGTATGTGACTATGGAGCTGTTTGGTGATGTCGTCTATTACGGCCTTCATAGAAGCAACAGGAGATTGTTGCATCCATCTTGAACCCTCAGAACTACAGTGCTATGATGTCACTCACTTCCACAGGCCTTGCAGAGTGTAAACAACAACAACCCAGCTTTGTTGTGTATGTAACCAAAGGGATTTGTGATGTCACCTAGAACCTTCACAGCAGCGACAGCTTTATGAGGAGCATCAGCATTGCTCTGCCTGAGCAGAACCATCACCGCCATAGGTTGTCAAATAACCCGGATTTAACCCACACAGGTAAGTCCAATGGGGTGCAGGCATGTCCTCTATGCTTACAGCTTCCCGTGGGTGTTGGTTTGATACCGTTTGGGGACAGCCAAGGAGGCATCTGCAGGCAACAAAGGTAGGTGTGTGCTTGTGTGTGTGTTTCCTATGCAGATCCTAAGCCCAGTGTCACATGCAAGTAGGAGGAGTAAGAAGGGTTCCTGGCAAATCCGGGTTATGGATTGCATTTAAAAAGGCCCCGTGGGAGTGCAATGGGCCCCTGTCTTGCTGCTTAGCAATAATGGTATGGGTTTAGGTTCTGCTGTGTGTACTGGTGGTTGACTGCCCCCCAGCCCAGAGTGTGCATGGAAAATTGTCTGGCAGCCTCCCTGACAGCAAGCAGTGATAGTGCCCATGAAGGGGACCTTGTTGGGCCCGCCCCTTTCACGGTTATCGCTTCTCGGCCTTTTGGCTAAGATCAAGTGTAGTATCTGTTCTTATCAGTTTAATATCTGATACGTCCCCTATCTGGGGACCATATATTAAATGGATTTTTGAGAACGGGGGCCAATTTCGAAGCTTGCTTCCGTCGCCCTATGCATTGACCCGATATGGCAGTATCTTCGGGTACAGTGCACCACCCCCTTACAGGGTTAAAAAGAAAGATTCCTACTTTCATTGCTACCTGCTTGCTGGCTAGCCAGCTAGCCAGCCCTGTGGGCCTTGCTGCTGCTGCAGCCAAAAAACAAAAGGTGGTGCTGCTGCTGCTTCTGCTGCTTCTGCTTCTGCTTGTGTCTGGCCCCTGTTGGAGCGTCCAGGCACAGGACTTCTGCTGCTGCTGACTAAATGGCCTCCTTAATTGGATCATTTGAGTAGCCAGCACACCTGTGCAGGTAGGGCATGACATGATAGGCAGCTGCCTTGATAGCGGGTGGGTGCTGAATGTTCCTAATTGACAAAATAAGATTAATGCTTATGAAGAAATATAAAATCTCATCCCTTCCCCAATATCGCGCCACACCCCTACCCCTTAATTCCCTGGTTGAACGTGATGGACATATGTCTTTTTTCGACCGTACTAACTATGTAACTATGTAACATAACATGGGGGGGTCTCCTGGCTGTTCACACAGGTGTGTCATTGCTGTACATTGACCATGCATTGCTTCTGTGGTATTGCAAAGGCAAAGACAAATGCTTCCAGCCATCCATTGCACTAATGGATTGGTCATCAGCTGGCTGTCTATGTCCCGCATCAATATAGACCAAAGTACAGAGGGTTAGGCTATGCTATTGTGCACCTACCTGATGCATCAGAAGGTGCGAGGCCCTTGCTAAATTCTGTGCACAGACTTTGAGATCTATGCTTTAGACTGTATCTAAACCTGCTCCAACATGGACTGACATTCTGGCCTACTTTCAGCCGATGCGACTTGTCTGTCGCTGAACAGTCGCTTTTTATGTATTCAGCACCTATGTATAATGTTGTAAAAATGCTCTAGAAGCTAAAGTCGCAGAAATGTCACACATATTTGGCCTGCAACTTTCTGTGCGACAAATTCAGACAGGAAAAATCAGTATAAATCCTTAGAAAATTATCCCCCAGTGTCTCCATCTGCTGGCGGTATTGAATAAGCATTGCTGCACTGATGGGGTATGCATTAGACGAAAAAAAAGAAGAAAAAGAAGAATAATACGCCCAGAAAAGAGGCGAAAAGGAGAAAAACGTAAAAAAACGTGAAAAAAAAGTAAGAGGAAGAGAAGGGAAAAAAAGGTGGAAATGGGTTTAAAAGTGATTTCGGCGGAGAAATATATATATATATATATATATATATATATATATATATATATATATATATATGCGCACACACACACATAGATATAAACGTATTCTCCGTTGAGATATTGCAGCCGCTGCTGTGTCCAGGCCCAGGAGCCTTAGCACTGTGCTGTGATGTCACTCAATACCACTGACATCACTAGGTGTAAACAACATCTCTCCTTTGCTGTGTATGTGACTATGGAGCTGTTTGGTGATGTCGTCTATTACGGCCTTCATAGAAGCAACAGGAGATTGTTGCATCCATCTTGAACCCTCAGAACTACAGTGCTATGATGTCACTCACTTCCACAGGCCTTGCAGAGTGTAAACAACAACAACCCAGCTTTGTTGTGTATGTAACCAAAGGGATTTGTGATGTCACCTAGAACCTTCACAGCAGCGACAGCTTTATGAGGAGCATCAGCACTGCTCTGCCTGAGCAGAACCATCACCGCCATAGGTTGTCAAATAACCCGGATTTAACCCACACAGGTAAGTCCAATGGGGTGCAGGCATGTCCTCTATGCTTACAGCTTCCCGTGGGTGTTGGTTTGATACCGTTTGGGGACAGCCAAGGAGGCATCTGCAGGCAACAAAGGTAGGTGTGTGCTTGTGTGTGTGTTTCCTATGCAGATCCTAAGCCCAGTGTCACATGCAAGTAGGAGGAGTAAGAAGGGTTCCTGGCAAATCCGGGTTATGGATTGCATTTAAAAAGGCCCCGTGGGAGTGCAATGGGCCCCTGTCTTGCTGCTTAGCAATAATGGTATGGGTTTAGGTTCTGCTGTGTGTACTGGTGGTTGACTGCCCCCCAGCCCAGAGTGTGCATGGAAAATTGTCTGGCAGCCTCCCTGACAGCAAGCAGTGATAGTGCCCATGAAGGGGACCTTGTTGGGCCCGCCCCTTTCACGGTTATCGCTTCTCGGCCTTTTGGCTAAGATCAAGTGTAGTATCTGTTCTTATCAGTTTAATATCTGATACGTCCCCTATCTGGGGACCATATATTAAATGGATTTTTGAGAACGGGGGCCGATTTCGAAGCTTGCTTCCGTCGCCCTATGCATTGACCCGATATGGCAGTATCTTCGGGTACAGTGCACCACCCCCTTACAGGGTTAAAAAGAAAGATTCCTACTTTCATTGCTACCTGCTTGCTGGCTAGCCAGCTAGCCAGCCCTGTGGGCCTTGCTGCTGCTGCAGCCAAAAAACAAAAGGTGGTGCTGCTGCTGCTTCTGCTGCTTCTGCTGCTTCTGCTTCTGCTTGTGTCTGGCCCCTGTTGGAGCGTCCAGGCACAGGACTTCTGCTGCTGCTGACTAAATGGCCTCCTTAATTGGATCATTTGAGTAGCCAGCACACCTGTGCAGGTAGGGCATGACATGATAGGCAGCTGCCTTGATAGCGGGTGGGTGCTGAATGTTCCTAATTGACAAAATAAGATTAATGCTTATGAAGAAATATAAAATCTCATCCCTTCCCCAATATCGCGCCACACCCCTACCCCTTAATTCCCTGGTTGAACGTGATGGACATATGTCTTTTTTCGACCGTACTAACTATGTAACTATGTAACATAACATGGGGGGGGGGGGGGGGGGGTCTCCTGGCTGTTCACACAGGTGTGTCATTGCTGTACATTGACCATGCATTGCTTCTGTGGTATTGCAAAGGCAAAGACAAATGCTTCCAGCCATCCATTGCACTAATGGATTGGTCATCAGCTGGCTGTCTATGTCCCGCATCAATATAGACCAAAGTACAGAGGGTTAGGCTATGCTATTGTGCACCTACCTGATGCATCAGAAGGTGCGAGGCCCTTGCTAAATTCTGTGCACAGACTTTGAGATCTATGCTTTAGACTGTATCTAAACCTGCTCCAACATGGACTGACATTCTGGCCTACTTTCAGCCGATGCGACTTGTCTGTCGCTGAACAGTCGCTTTTTATGTATTCAGCACCTATGTATAATGTTGTAAAAATGCTCTAGAAGCTAAAGTCGCAGAAATGTCACACATATTTGGCCTGCAACTTTCTGTGCGACAAATTCAGACAGGAAAAATCAGTATAAATCCTTAGAAAATTATCCCCCAGTGTCTCCATCTGCTGGCGGTATTGAATAAGCATTGCTGCACTGATGGGGTATGCATTAGACGAAAAAAAAGAAGAAAAAGAAGAATAATACGCCCAGAAAAGAGGCGAAAAGGAGAAAAACGTAAAAAAACGTGAAAAAAAAGTAAGAGGAAGAGAAGGGAAAAAAAGGTGGAAATGGGTTTAAAAGTGATTTCGGCGGAGAAATATATATATATATATATATATATATATATATATATATATATATGCGCACACACACACATAGATATAAACGTATTCTCCGTTGAGATATTGCAGCCGCTGCTGTGTCCAGGCCCAGGAGCCTTAGCACTGTGCTGTGATGTCACTCAATACCACTGACATCACTAGGTGTAAACAACATCTCTCCTTTGCTGTGTATGTGACTATGGAGCTGTTTGGTGATGTCGTCTATTACGGCCTTCATAGAAGCAACAGGAGATTGTTGCATCCATCTTGAACCCTCAGAACTACAGTGCTATGATGTCACTCACTTCCACAGGCCTTGCAGAGTGTAAACAACAACAACCCAGCTTTGTTGTGTATGTAACCAAAGGGATTTGTGATGTCACCTAGAACCTTCACAGCAGCGACAGCTTTATGAGGAGCATCAGCACTGCTCTGCCTGAGCAGAACCATCACCGCCATAGGTTGTCAAATAACCCGGATTTAACCCACACAGGTAAGTCCAATGGGGTGCAGGCATGTCCTCTATGCTTACAGCTTCCCGTGGGTGTTGGTTTGATACCGTTTGGGGACAGCCAAGGAGGCATCTGCAGGCAACAAAGGTAGGTGTGTGCTTGTGTGTGTGTTTCCTATGCAGATCCTAAGCCCAGTGTCACATGCAAGTAGGAGGAGTAAGAAGGGTTCCTGGCAAATCCGGGTTATGGATTGCATTTAAAAAGGCCCCGTGGGAGTGCAATGGGCCCCTGTCTTGCTGCTTAGCAATAATGGTATGGGTTTAGGTTCTGCTGTGTGTACTGGTGGTTGACTGCCCCCCAGCCCAGAGTGTGCATGGAAAATTGTCTGGCAGCCTCCCTGACACCAAGCAGTGATAGTGCCCATGAAGGGGACCTTGTTGGGCCCGCCCCTTTCACGGTTATCGCTTCTCGGCCTTTTGGCTAAGATCGGGGTTTATTGCCTCGGTCGGCGCTGAGGGTGCGAGTGAACTGCGCCGCGACTAGCTGCGTAGGTGATCAAGACTGTGGTACTCGTTACCGACAGATTTGGAAAGATGGCTGGATCCAACATGTCTGCAGTGGAGAAGACCGTACGCATCAAGGTGCTAACCACGGATCGTCTAAGAAACAGCATTGAATACATCGGCCATACCATTGTGGAGCGACTGGCAGGATTTTCCTTGAGCGACCTCTTTTGTGTCCAGGAGAACAAGCGCCAAGGTATTTATGACGTGTCCTTCTTATATGATGCTGACTGCCAGAACTTTTATGAGTGCTTAAAACGGAACAGTGGAAGTGAGGTTTTGCGGGATGTGTCCTTTTATCCCCTTTTTGAAATGGGGACAAAGACTTTGTTTATCCACATGTACAATCCGTTTGTTGATGTCTCTATGATTAAGAACTTCTTGAGCATCTATTGTGAGTCTATTGCTGGTGGTACTAAGCAGACAAGCAGCATTGGTGTATTTAATGGCACGTATAAGTTCTTTGTGAAGTTGCGGCTTGATGGAGATTGCATTGGAGGCGTTAAGCACCCTCCGGCGAACTTTACCATTGCTGGTTTCAGAGGTTATCTCTATTACTACGGACAGCCATCTTTCTGTAGAAATTGTCTATTGTTTGGACATGTGAAGGAGGCCTGCCCTGGCAGTAAGAAATGCAGGAACTGTAAGCAACCGGGGCATGAGGCGGGTGCATGTCCACACCCGAGGACCTGTGACCTATGTGGGGAAGCTGGCCATGTGTACAAGAACTGTCCAGTGTTGAAGAGGAGGGAGGAGGAGAGGAGAATGGAAGAGGAAATGGTGGAGAGGAGGAGGGCAGCTGCAGCTGCGGCTGCAGTGGTTCCTGCAAGAGAGAGCGTTATTATTGGAGAGGTACAGAGTCCTGTGGTGGTAGAGGAGCAAGTGGTGGTGGAGGAGGAGCAAATGGCGGTGCAAGTGGAAGAAGGGGAGATTGAGGATGCTCCCAGTCCCCCGGCTGAGGAGTCGCCGCAAATTGAAGAGTGGTCTTCTTCTGAAGGTGAAGACCGTGAGGAGAGACATAGAGAGAGAGAGGATGACTTTGATCTTTTTCGTCCCCCCAAGAAGACGGCCAGGAAGCTTTCTGGTGGACAGATGGAGTCGACGCTGGTGGCTACGGACAATCGGTATCAACCGCTATCTGAGAGCGACATGGATGCGTGCTCTGCGGGAGAAGCTTCTCCCACACCGCTGAGGAAAGCTACCTAAATAACTTTCTTCTTTTCTGTCAAATTCTTCCTTAGGGTTGTTAAGATGGTGGTATGTCTTTTTTAGTCGGTTCTATAAACGTTAGAGTCTTTAGAAGTAAAGTCAGAAGGACAGTAATTTTGGAGGACTTGGCAGGGAAAAAAGCGGACATTATTTGTTTGCAGGAATGTGGGCTAAATGATATTCCGGGGAAGGGAGAATGGGCTTATGGTCCTGCTGTTTGGTCGGTGTCTGGGCATAATAGGAATGATGGGGTAGGGGTGCTTTTTAAGAGCTTTAAGTTTGAAGTTTGTAGTTATGTGGTAATAGAGGAGGGGAGGTGTATCATGGTGGAGGTTAAGGTGCAGGGGGTTAAATTTAGGTTGATAAATGTGTATGCGCCGGTAAGGAGGGAGGAGCGGGTGGGGTTGTTGGAGGTAATTAAGAGGTTTCTGCCGGGTAAAATACCTTTGGTGTGGGTGGGGGATTTCAATTGTGAAATTGAGGGGAATGTGGATGTATCTGGGAATATTCTTAAAAGTATGGTGTGTGACTTTAAGTTAAAGGATGTGGCTGAAGCGTGTGGAGTGTGTCCTTTGTTAGATACATATTATTCTGATAGTGGAAGTCATAGTTCCAGACTTGATATGTGTTTTGTGTCTAAGGGTGTGTTATGTAAGAATTATATGCAAGAAAAAGTAGGATATTCAGATCATGAGTATGTGTGTTGTGAGTTAGTATTGGATGCAGATTGTGTGAGTGGGAGGGGTGTATGGAAATTAAATGTTAAATTGTTGGAAGTGGAAGGAGTGTATGATAGATATGTTAATAAGTATAGGGGTTGGTGTAAGAAAAAGAATGATTTTCCTGATATATTGTGTTGGTGGGAATGGGTTAAGGGTCAAACAAAAGTTTTCTTTAAAAGAGAGGGATATAAGCGGAATGCTGGGAGGAAGAAGAAGTATGAATGGTTGAATAAAAGATTGGTGTTTCTCAATAAGTTAAAGAAGTATGGCTGGAGTGTGGGTGAGCAGATTGAGGTTGTGAAGAGTGATCTAAAAAATTGGTTGAATGAGAAAGGTAAAGAGTTGATGTATCAAGCAAAACTTGATAAGTTAGAGAAAGATGAGAAATGTTCGAGATATTTCTTTAAAAAAGTTATTGGGAAGAGAGAGGATATGGTAAGAGTGTATGATGATGATGGCTGTCTGGTTAAAGGTAAAGCTGTGTTGGGAGTGGTTAAAAAATTTTATGAAGAGTTGTATGCGGTAAAAGATTGTGAAGAGGACTTGCAGGATGAAGTGTTGAGAGTGCTTGATAAGAGGGTGGATGGTAGTGAATATGGGACTCTGATGAGAGAGATTGGAGAGGAGGAAGTGAAGAGGACTGTGGATAGTATGTCAAGAAATAAAACGCCTGGAGAGGATGGGTTGCCTGTTGAATTTTATGCTTGGATTTGGGATGTTGTGAAGGATGATTTGGTGGAAGTGTATAGGTATATGTGGAGGAAGGAGAGAATGGTGGAAAGTATGAAGAGTGGAGTGGTTGTGTTGATTTATAAGAAAGGTGATGTGAATGATGTGAGGAATTGGAGGCCGATAACTTTGTTGAGTGTAGATTATAAGGTGTTTGCTAAAATAATTACAAATAGGATGAGAGATGTGGTTGAGCAGGTGATTGGAGAAGAACAAGTGTGTGGAGTGCCTGGGAGAAGAATAAATGAAAATTTGTGTTTGTTGAGAGATTTGTTATGGGATAGTATGAGTAGGAAACAGGAGGTTAGAGTGATGTCGATAGATTTTGAAAAGGCGTTTGATCGTCTGTCACATAGGTTTTTGTTTAGAGTATTAGTGAGAATGGGATTCCCGGGTGATTTTGTAAATGTTGTAAGGATGCTGTATGATGGAGTATATAGTAAGGTTTTGATAAATGGTTGGATGTCTGAGAAGGTGAAAGTATGTTCTGGTGTAAGGCAGGGTTGTCCGTTGTCCCCTATGGCTTTTATATGTGCTATGGAGCCATTATTAGAGATGTTGCGGCGGGATAAGTGTGTTAGAGGGTTAAAAATTCCAGGGAGTGGTGGGAGAGAAGTCAAAGTTTTGGCCTACATGGATGATGTGTGTATTTTGGGAGAGTCTGTGGCTGTTATGAGAAGGGCAAAGTTACTAGTTGGATTGTTTTGTGGAGCGTCTGGGTTTAAGGTGAATTGGGACAAAAGTGAGTATAAATGTTTTGGTAGTATGCAAGGAAGTGAGGATGTGGGTATGAAGAATATTGAAGGTGGTATTCAGGTTTTAGGTGTTAAAATGGATGAAAGATTGGATGGGAGAGAAAGTTGGGATGATGTAGAGAAGAGAGTGTCCAAAAAATTGAGTCTTTGGAGGTTGAGAGATTTGTCTATGGTTGGGAAAGTGCTGGTTGTGAAAAGTGTAATATTGCCTATTTTATTGTATGTGGCAATAGTGTTTCCGCCAAGTTATATGGTTTTAAGGAAGTTAAAAAGAATTTTGTTTGTGTTTTTTTGGGGTACAAAAGTGGAAAGAGTGAGGAGAGAAGTTGTGATGAAGGATGGTAGTAAGGGTGGAATGGGATTTCCAAATCTAGATGTGTATTTGGGGGTGAATGTGGTGTTTGCGGTTAGAAGGATGATGAGAGGAGAAAAGAATTTTGCATGTATGTTGAGATATTTAGGTGGGCGTGTGTTATGCAAATTAGGTTGGCTGGAGAGAGATTTGAGAGTGCCTTATGCGTTTGTGTGCCCGAGTTGGTATTTGTATGTGGAAAAGTTTTTGGAGAGTTATAGGTTGATTGGTGTGAGAAAAGAGTTGTTTGAAAGTAAGAAGAATGTGTTTGGGTATGTCGCCGCAAGTGAGGTGGAGTGTCCGATTAATATGGTAAGAGGCCAGGATGTGTCTAAGGTGTGGAAGAGTTTAATGACAGACGGAATATCAAATAGACAGAGAGAGATAGGATGGCAGTGTTTGCATGGAGCCCTACCAGTAAGAGAGTTCCAAAGGAATAGAGGTATTGGAAGGAGTGAAATATGTCCGAGGGAAGATTGTAGTGGGGTTGAAAGTGTGATGCATGTGATTTGGAATTGTGACATGGCTCAGAATGTATGGAGAGGGATAGGTCCGTTGTGTAAGGAGTTGACTGGGATAAATAGGTTCTCATATGAGGTTGTGATGTTTGGTCTTAGTATGATTGGAAGAAAGAATGAAAGAGTGTTGTTTGTGTTGTTGGCGATTGTGAAGGAAGTCTTGTGGGATGTTAGAAATTTATATGTGTTTAAGAGAAAAGATGTGACTGTGGAAGGAAGTTTAAGAATGATTCTGGATAGGTTGTACACCGTTTATTTACGTGATAAAAAGAAATTAGGTGAAATAGATGCAGAAGGGATATGGAAATTTTTGAAGTGGAGACATGTTGTAAGGGTGTAATGGTGATGGTATTTGAATTTGTTTTGAATTTGCTTTGAACAAATAAAGAATGACCTAATGATGAGTTAGACTTTACCATGAGTCAAAAATGACGCGTTATCTAAGTGGTGTTTAGTCTAAACCTGAAGGTTTATAAAAAAAAAAAAAAATCTGTTCTTATCAGTTTAATATCTGATACGTCCCCTATCTGGGGACCATATATTAAATGGATTTTTGAGAACGGGGGCCGATTTCGAAGCTTGCTTCCGTCGCCCTATGCATTGACCCGATATGGCAGTATCTTCGGGTACAGTGCACCACCCCCTTACAGGGTTAAAAAGAAAGATTCCTACTTTCATTGCTACCTGCTTGCTGGCTAGCCAGCTAGCCAGCCCTGTGGGCCTTGCTGCTGCTGCAGCCAAAAAACAAAAGGTGGTGCTGCTGCTGCTTCTGCTGCTTCTGCTTCTGCTTGTGTCTGGCCCCTGTTGGAGCGTCCAGGCACAGGACTTCTGCTGCTGCTGACTAAATGGCCTCCTTAATTGGATCATTTGAGTAGCCAGCACACCTGTGCAGGTAGGGCATGACATGATAGGCAGCTGCCTTGATAGCGGGTGGGTGCTGAATGTTCCTAATTGACAAAATAAGATTAATGCTTATGAAGAAATATAAAATCTCATCCCTTCCCCAATATCGCGCCACACCCCTACCCCTTAATTCCCTGGTTGAACGTGATGGACATATGTCTTTTTTCGACCGTACTAACTATGTAACTATGTAACATAACATGGGGGGGGGGGGGGGGGGGTCTCCTGGCTGTTCACACAGGTGTGTCATTGCTGTACATTGACCATGCATTGCTTCTGTGGTATTGCAAAGGCAAAGACAAATGCTTCCAGCCATCCATTGCACTAATGGATTGGTCATCAGCTGGCTGTCTATGTCCCGCATCAATATAGACCAAAGTACAGAGGGTTAGGCTATGCTATTGTGCACCTACCTGATGCATCAGAAGGTGCGAGGCCCTTGCTAAATTCTGTGCACAGACTTTGAGATCTATGCTTTAGACTGTATCTAAACCTGCTCCAACATGGACTGACATTCTGGCCTACTTTCAGCCGATGCGACTTGTCTGTCGCTGAACAGTCGCTTTTTATGTATTCAGCACCTATGTATAATGTTGTAAAAATGCTCTAGAAGCTAAAGTCGCAGAAATGTCACACATATTTGGCCTGCAACTTTCTGTGCGACAAATTCAGACAGGAAAAATCAGTATAAATCCTTAGAAAATTATCCCCCAGTGTCTCCATCTGCTGGCGGTATTGAATAAGCATTGCTGCACTGATGGGGTATGCATTAGACGAAAAAAAAGAAGAAAAAGAAGAATAATACGCCCAGAAAAGAGGCGAAAAGGAGAAAAACGTAAAAAAACGTGAAAAAAAAGTAAGAGGAAGAGAAGGGAAAAAAAGGTGGAAATGGGTTTAAAAGTGATTTCGGCGGAGAAATATATATATATATATATATATATATATATATATATATATATATATATATATATATGCGCACACACACACATAGATATAAACGTATTCTCCGTTGAGATATTGCAGCCGCTGCTGTGTCCAGGCCCAGGAGCCTTAGCACTGTGCTGTGATGTCACTCAATACCACTGACATCACTAGGTGTAAACAACATCTCTCCTTTGCTGTGTATGTGACTATGGAGCTGTTTGGTGATGTCGTCTATTACGGCCTTCATAGAAGCAACAGGAGATTGTTGCATCCATCTTGAACCCTCAGAACTACAGTGCTATGATGTCACTCACTTCCACAGGCCTTGCAGAGTGTAAACAACAACAACCCAGCTTTGTTGTGTATGTAACCAAAGGGATTTGTGATGTCACCTAGAACCTTCACAGCAGCGACAGCTTTATGAGGAGCATCAGCACTGCTCTGCCTGAGCAGAACCATCACCGCCATAGGTTGTCAAATAACCCGGATTTAACCCACACAGGTAAGTCCAATGGGGTGCAGGCATGTCCTCTATGCTTACAGCTTCCCGTGGGTGTTGGTTTGATACCGTTTGGGGACAGCCAAGGAGGCATCTGCAGGCAACAAAGGTAGGTGTGTGCTTGTGTGTGTGTTTCCTATGCAGATCCTAAGCCCAGTGTCACATGCAAGTAGGAGGAGTAAGAAGGGTTCCTGGCAAATCCGGGTTATGGATTGCATTTAAAAAGGCCCCGTGGGAGTGCAATGGGCCCCTGTCTTGCTGCTTAGCAATAATGGTATGGGTTTAGGTTCTGCTGTGTGTACTGGTGGTTGACTGCCCCCCAGCCCAGAGTGTGCATGGAAAATTGTCTGGCAGCCTCCCTGACAGCAAGCAGTGATAGTGCCCATGAAGGGGACCTTGTTGGGCCCGCCCCTTTCACGGTTATCGCTTCTCGGCCTTTTGGCTAAGATCAAGTGTAGTATCTGTTCTTATCAGTTTAATATCTGATACGTCCCCTATCTGGGGACCATATATTAAATGGATTTTTGAGAACGGGGGCCGATTTCGAAGCTTGCTTCCGTCGCCCTATGCATTGACCCGATATGGCAGTATCTTCGGGTACAGTGCACCACCCCCTTACAGGGTTAAAAAGAAAGATTCCTACTTTCATTGCTACCTGCTTGCTGGCTAGCCAGCTAGCCAGCCCTGTGGGCCTTGCTGCTGCTGCAGCCAAAAAACAAAAGGTGGTGCTGCTGCTGCTTCTGCTGCTTCTGCTTCTGCTTGTGTCTGGCCCCTGTTGGAGCGTCCAGGCACAGGACTTCTGCTGCTGCTGACTAAATGGCCTCCTTAATTGGATCATTTGAGTAGCCAGCACACCTGTGCAGGTAGGGCATGACATGATAGGCAGCTGCCTTGATAGCGGGTGGGTGCTGAATGTTCCTAATTGACAAAATAAGATTAATGCTTATGAAGAAATATAAAATCTCATCCCTTCCCCAATATCGCGCCACACCCCTACCCCTTAATTCCCTGGTTGAACGTGATGGACATATGTCTTTTTTCGACCGTACTAACTATGTAACTATGTAACATAACATGGGGGGGGGGGGGGGGGGGTCTCCTGGCTGTTCACACAGGTGTGTCATTGCTGTACATTGACCATGCATTGCTTCTGTGGTATTGCAAAGGCAAAGACAAATGCTTCCAGCCATCCATTGCACTAATGGATTGGTCATCAGCTGGCTGTCTATGTCCCGCATCAATATAGACCAAAGTACAGAGGGTTAGGCTATGCTATTGTGCACCTACCTGATGCATCAGAAGGTGCGAGGCCCTTGCTAAATTCTGTGCACAGACTTTGAGTTCTATGCTTTAGACTGTATCTAAACCTGCTCCAACATGGACTGACATTCTGGCCTACTTTCAGCCGATGCGACTTGTCTGTCGCTGAACAGTCGCTTTTTATGTATTCAGCACCTATGTATAATGTTGTAAAAATGCTCTAGAAGCTAAAGTCGCAGAAATGTCACACATATTTGGCCTGCAACTTTCTGTGCGACAAATTCAGACAGGAAAAATCAGTATAAATCCTTAGAAAATTATCCCCCAGTGTCTCCATCTGCTGGCGGTATTGAATAAGCATTGCTGCACTGATGGGGTATGCATTAGACGAAAAAAAAGAAGAAAAAGAAGAATAATACGCCCAGAAAAGAGGCGAAAAGGAGAAAAACGTAAAAAAACGTGAAAAAAAAGTAAGAGGAAGAGAAGGGAAAAAAAGGTGGAAATGGGTTTAAAAGTGATTTCGGCGGAGAATATATATATATATATATATATATATATATATATATATATATATATATATATATATATGCGCACACACACACATAGATATAAACGTATTCTCCGTTGAGATATTGCAGCCGCTGCTGTGTCCAGGCCCAGGAGCCTTAGCACTGTGCTGTGATGTCACTCAATACCACTGACATCACTAGGTGTAAACAACATCTCTCCTTTGCTGTGTATGTGACTATGGAGCTGTTTGGTGATGTCGTCTATTACGGCCTTCATAGAAGCAACAGGAGATTGTTGCATCCATCTTGAACCCTCAGAACTACAGTGCTATGATGTCACTCACTTCCACAGGCCTTGCAGAGTGTAAACAACAACAACCCAGCTTTGTTGTGTATGTAACCAAAGGGATTTGTGATGTCACCTAGAACCTTCACAGCAGCGACAGCTTTATGAGGAGCATCAGCACTGCTCTGCCTGAGCAGAACCATCACCGCCATAGGTTGTCAAATAACCCGGATTTAACCCACACAGGTAAGTCCAATGGGGTGCAG